>NC_089863.1:22583416-22830916 GCF_036373705.1 Amia ocellicauda
GTGTATGTGACTCTGAATCAGTGTATACCTGTGTGTGTGTGTGTGTGTCTCTGAATCAGTGTATAACTGTGTGTGTGTGTCTCTAAATTAGTGTATAACTGTGTGTGTGTGTGTGTGTCTCTGAATCAGTGTATAACTTTGTGTGTGTGTGTCTCTGAATCAGTGTATAACTTTGTGAGTGTGTGTCTCTGAATTAGTGTATAACTGTGTGTGTGTGTGTGTGTGTGTCTCTGAATCAGTGTATAACTTTGTGAGTGTGTGTGTGTCTCTGAATCAGTGTATAACTTTGTGAGTGTGTGTGTCTCTGAATCAGTGTATAACTTTGTGAGTGTCTGAATCAGTGTATAGCTGTGTGTGTGTGTATGTGTCTCTGAATCAGTGTATAACTGTGTGTGTGTGTGTCTCTGAATCAGTGTATAACTGTGTGTGTGTGTGTGTGTGTGTGTCTCTGAATCAGTGTATAACTGTGTGTGTGTGTCTCTGAATCAGTGTATAACTGTGTGTGTGTCTGAATCAGTGTGAGTGTGTGTGTCTCTGAATCACTGTAAAACTGTGTGTGTGTGTGTCTCTGAATCAGTGTATAACTGTGTGTGTGTGTCTCTGAATCAGTGTATAACTGTGTGTATGTGTCTCTGAATCAGTGTATAACTGTGTGTGTATGTGACTCTGAATCAGTGTATAACTGTGTGTGTGTGTGTGTCTCTGAATCAGTGTATAACTGTGTGTGTGTGTCTCTAAATTAGTGTATAACTGTGTGTGTGTGTGTGTGTCTCTGAATCAGTGTATAACTTTGTGAGTGTGTGTCTCTGAATCAGTGTATAACTGTGTGTGTGTGTGTGTGTCTCTGAATCAGTGTATGACTGTGTGTGTGTCTGAATCAGTGTATAACTGTGTCTCTGAATCAGTGTATAACTGTGTGTGTGTGTGTGTGTCTCTGAATCAGTGTATAACTTTGTGAGTGTGTGTGTGTCTGAATCAGTGTATAACTGTGTGTGTCTGAATCAGTGTGAGTGTGTGTGTCTGAATCAGTGTATAACTGTGTGTGTGTGTGTGTGTCTCTGAATCAGTGTATAACTGTGTGTGTCTCTGAATCAGTGTATAACTGTGTGTGTCTCTGAATCAGTGTATAACTGTGTGTGTGAGTGTGTGTGTCTCTGAATTAGTGTATAACTGTGTGTGTGTGTGTGTGTGTGTCTCTGAATCAGTGTATAACTTTGTGAGTGTGTGTGTGTCTCTGAATCAGTGTATAACTTTGTGACTGTGTGTGTGTGTCTGAATCAGTGTATAACTGTGTGTGTGTCTGAATCAGTGTGAGTGTGTGTGTCTGAATCAGTGTATAACTGTGTGTGTGTGTGTGTCTCTGAATCAGTGTATAACTGTGTGTGTCTCTGAATTAGTGTATAACTGTGTGTGTGTGTGTCTCTGAATCAGTGTATAACTTTGTGAGTGTGTGTGTGTGTGTGTGTGTCTCTGAATCAGTGTATAACTGTGTGTGTGTCTGAATCAGTGTGAGTGTTTGTGTGTGTGTGTCTCTGAATCAGTGTATAACTGTGTATGTGTGTATGTGTCTCTGAATCAGTGTATAACTGTGTGTATGTGTCTCTGAATCAGTGTATAACTGTGTGTGTGTGTGTGTGTGTGTGTCTCTGAATCAGTGTATAACTGTGTGTGTGTGTGTGTGTCTCTGAATCAGTG
The DNA here is from genome assembly GCF_036373705.1 of Amia ocellicauda. Taxonomy (NCBI): domain Eukaryota; kingdom Metazoa; phylum Chordata; class Actinopteri; order Amiiformes; family Amiidae; genus Amia; species Amia ocellicauda. Next base: position 22,585,112 of record NC_089863.1, read on the forward strand.
TATAACTTTGTGAGTGTGTGTGTGTCTCTGAATCAGTGTATAACTTTGTGAGTGTGTGTGTCTCTGAATCAGTGTATAACTTTGTGAGTGTCTGAATCAGTGTATAGCTGTGTGTGTGTGTATGTGTCTCTGAATCAGTGTATAACTGTGTGTGTGTGTGTCTCTGAATCAGTGTATAACTGTGTGTGTGTGTGTGTGTGTGTGTCTCTGAATCAGTGTATAACTGTGTGTGTGTGTCTCTGAATCAGTGTATAACTGTGTGTGTGTCTGAATCAGTGTGAGTGTGTGTGTCTCTGAATCACTGTAAAACTGTGTGTGTGTGTGTCTCTGAATCAGTGTATAACTGTGTGTGTGTGTCTCTGAATCAGTGTATAACTGTGTGTATGTGTCTCTGAATCAGTGTATAACTGTGTGTGTATGTGACTCTGAATCAGTGTATAACTGTGTGTGTGTGTGTGTGTGTCTCTGAATCAGTGTATAACTGTGTGTGTGTGTCTCTAAATTAGTGTATAACTGTGTGTGTGTCTGAATCAGTGTGAGTGTTTGTGTGTGTGTGTCTCTGAATCAGTGTATAACTGTGTATGTGTGTATGTGTCTCTGAATCAGTGTATAACTGTGTGTATGTGTCTCTGAATCAGTGTATAACTGTGTGTGTGTGTGTGTGTGTGTGTCTCTGAATCAGTGTTTAACTGTGTGTGTGTCCGAAACAGTGTATAACTGTGTGTGTGTGTATGTGTCTCTGAATCAGTGTATAACTGTGTGTGTGTCTGAATCAGTGTTTAACTGTGTGTGTGTCCGAATCAGTGTATAACAGTGTGTGTGTGTATGTGTCTCTGAATCAGTGTATAACTGTGTGTGTGTGTGTGTGTCTCTGAATTAGTGAATAACTGTGTGTGTGTGTGTGTGTATGTGTCTCTGAATCAGTGTATAGCTGTGTGTGTGTGTGTCTCTGAATCAGTGTATAACTGTGTGTATGTGTGTCTCTGAATCAGTGTATAACTGTGTGTGTGTGTGTGTCTCTGAATTAGTGTATAACTGTGTGAGTGTGTGTGTGTGTGTCTGAATCAGTGTATAAATGTGTGTGTGTGTGTGTCTCTGAATCAGTGTATAACTGTGTGTGTGTGTATGTGTCTCTGAATCAGTGTATAACTGTGTGTATGTGTGTCTCTGAATCAGTGTATAACTGTGTGTGAGTGTATGTGTCTCTGAATCAGTGTATAACTGTGTGTGTGTGTATATGTGTCTCTGAATCAGTGTATAACTGTGTGTGTGTGTATGTGTCTCTGAATCAGTGTATAACTGTGTGTGTGTGTGTGTGTATGTGTCTCTAAGTCAGTGTATAACTGTGTGTGTGTGTGTGTGTGTCTCTGAATCAGTGTATAACTGTGTGTGTGTCTGAATCAGTGTGAGTGTTTGTGTGTGTGTGTCTGAATCAGTGTATAACTGTGTGTGTGTGTCTCTGAATCAGTGTATAACTGTGTGTTTGTGTCTGTGTCTCTGAATCAGTGTATAACTGTGTGTGTGTGTGTGTGTGTCTCTCTGAATCAGTGTATAACTGTGTGTGTGTGTCTCTCTGAATCAGTGTATAACTGTGTGTGTGTGTGTGTCTCTGAATCAGTGTATAACTGTGTGTGTGTGTCTCTGAATCAGTGTATAACTGTGTGTTTGTGTCTGAATCAGTGTGAGTGTGTGTGTCTCTGAATCACTGTAAAACTGTGTGTGTGTGTGTCTCTGAATCAGTGTATAACTGTGTGTGTGTGTCTCTGAATCAGTGTATAACTGTGTGTATGTGTCTCTGAATCAGTGTATAACTGTGTGTGTATGTGACTCTGAATCAGTGTATAACTGTGTGTGTGTGTGTGTCTCTGAATCAGTGTATAACTGTGTGTGTGTGTCTCTAAATTAGTGTATAACTGTGTGTGTGTGTGTGTCTCTGAATCAGTGTATAACTTTGTGAGTGTGTGTCTCTGAATCAGTGTATAACTGTGTGTGTGTGTGTGTGTGTGTCTCTGAATCAGTGTATGACTGTGTGTGTGTCTGAATCAGTGTATAACTGTGTCTATGAATCAGTGTATAACTGTGTGTGTCTGAATCAGTGTGAGTGTGTGTGTGTGTGTCTCTGAATCAGTGTATGACTGTGTGTGTGTGTGTGTGTGTGTGTGTGTGTCTCTGAATCAGTGTATAACTTTGTGAGTGTGTGTGTGTGTCTGAATCAGTGTATAACTGTGTGTGTCTCTGAATCAGTGTATAACTGTGTGTGTCTCTGAATCAGTGTATAACTGTGTGTGTGAGTGTGTGTGTCTCTGAATTAGTGTATAACTGTGTGTGTGTGTGTGTGTCTCTGAATCAGTGTATAACTTTGTGAGTGTGTGTGTGTCTCTGAATCAGTGTATAACTTTGTGAGTGTGTGTGTCTCTGAATCAGTGTATAACTTTGTGAGTGTCTGAATCAGTGTATAGCTGTGTGTGTGTGTATGTGTCTCTGAATCAGTGTATAACTGTGTGTGTGTGTGTCTCTGAATCAGTGTATAACTGTGTGTGTGTGTGTGTGTGTGTCTCTGAATCAGTGTATAACTGTGTGTGTGTGTCTCTGAATCAGTGTATAACTGTGTGTGTGTCTGAATCAGTGTGAGTGTGTGTGTCTCTGAATCACTGTAAAACTGTGTGTGTGTGTGTCTCTGAATCAGTGTATCACTGTGTGTGTGTGTCTCTGAATCAGTGTATAACTGTGTGTATGTGTCTCTGAATCAGTGTATAACTGTGTGTGTATGTGACTCTGAATCAGTGTATAACTGTGTGTGTGTGTGTGTCTCTGAATCAGTGTATAACTGTGTGTGTGTGTCTCTAAATTAGTGTATAACTGTGTGTGTGTGTGTGTGTCTCTGAATCAGTGTATAACTTTGTGTGTGTGTGTCTCTGAATCAGTGTATAACTTTGTGAGTGTGTGTCTCTGAATCAGTGTATAACTGTGTGTGTGTGTGTGTGTGTGTCTGAATCAGTGTATGACTGTGTGTGTGTCTGAATCAGTGTATAACTGTGTCTCTGAATCAGTGTATAACTGTGTGTGTGTGTGTGTGTCTTTGAATCAGTGTATAACTTTGTGAGTGTGTGTGTGTCTGAATCAGTGTATAACTGTGTGTGTCTGAATCAGTGTGAGTGTGTGTGTCTGAATCAGTGTATAACTGTGTGTGTGTGTGTGTGTGTCTCTGAATCAGTGTATAACTGTGTGTGTCTCTGAATCAGTGTATAACTGTGTGTGTCTCTGAATCAGTGTATAACTGTGTGTGTGAGTGTGTGTGTCTCTGAATTAGTGTATAACTGTGTGTGTGTGTGTGTGTGTCTCTGAATCAGTGTATAACTTTGTGAGTGTGTGTGTGTCTCTGAATCAGTGTATAACTTTGTGACTGTGTGTGTGTGTCTGAATCAGTGTATAACTGTGTGTGTGTCTGAATCAGTGTGAGTGTGTGTGTCTGAATCAGTGTATAACTGTGTGTGTGTGTGTGTCTCTGAATCAGTGTATAACTGTGTGTGTCTCTGAATTAGTGTATAACTGTGTGTGTGTGTGTCTCTGAATCAGTGTATAACTTTGTGAGTGTGTGTGTGTGTGTGTGTCTCTGAATCAGTGTATAACTGTGTGTGTGTCTGAATCAGTGTGAGTGTTTGTGTGTGTGTGTCTCTGAATCAGTGTATAACTGTGTATGTGTGTATGTGTCTCTGAATCAGTGTATAACTGTGTGTATGTGTCTCTGAATCAGTGTATAACTGTGTGTGTGTGTGTGTGTGTGTGTCTCTGAATCAGTGTATAACTGTGTGTGTGTGTATGTGTCTCTGAATCAGTGTATAACTGTGTGTGTGTGTGTGTGTGTGTGTGTGTCTCTGAATCAGTGTTTAACTGTGTGTGTGTCCGAAACAGTGTATAACTGTGTGTGTGTGTATGTGTCTCTGAATCAGTGTATAACTGTGTGTGTGTCTGAATCAGTGTTTAACTGTGTGTGTGTCCGAATCAGTGTATAACAGTGTGTGTGTGTATGTGTCTCTGAATCAGTGTATAACTGTGTGTGTGTGTGTGTGTCTCTGAATTAGTGAATAACTGTGTGTGTGTGTGTGTATGTGTCTCTGAATCAGTGTATAGCTGTGTGTGTGTGTGTCTCTGAATCAGTGTATAACTGTGTGTGTGTGTGTGTCTCTGAATTAGTGTATAACTGTGTGAGTGTGTGTGTGTGTGTCTGAATCAGTGTATAAATGTGTGTGTGTGTGTGTCTCTGAATCAGTGTATAACTGTGTGTGTGTGTATGTGTCTCTGAATCAGTGTATAACTGTGTGTATGTGTGTCTCTGAATCAGTGTATAACTGTGTGTGAGTGTATGTGTCTCTGAATCAGTGTATAACTGTGTGTGTGTGTATATGTGTCTCTGAATCAGTGTATAACTGTGTGTGTGTGTGTGTATGTGTCTCTAAGTCAGTGTATAACTGTGTGTGTGTGTGTGTGTGTCTCTGAATCAGTGTATAACTGTGTGTGTGTCTGAATCAGTGTGAGTGTTTGTGTGTGTGTGTCTGAATCAGTGTATAACTGTGTGTGTGTGTCTCTGAATCAGTGTATAACTGTGTGTTTGTGTCTGTGTCTCTGAATCAGTGTATAACTGTGTGTGTGTGTGTGTGTGTCTCTCTGAATTAGTGTATAACTGTGTGTGTGTGTGTGTGTCTCTCTGAATCAGTGTATAACTGTGTGTGTGTGTGTGTCTCTGAATCAGTGTATAACTGTGTGTGTGTGTGTGTGTCTCTGAATCAGTGTATAACTGTGTGTGTGTGTCTCTGAATTAGTGTATAACTGTGTGTGTGTGTGTGTCTCTGAATCAGTGTATAACTTTGTGAGTGTGTGTGTGTGTGTCTGAATCAGTGTATAACTGTGTGTGTGTCTGAATCAGTGTATAGCTGTGTGTGTGTGTGTGTGTGTGTCTCTGAATCAGTGTATAACTGTGTGTGTGTGTGTGTCTGAATCAGTGTATAACTGTGTGTGTGTGTCTCTGAATCAGTGTATAACTGTGTGTGTGTGTGTGTGTCTCTGAATCAGTGTATAAGTTTGTGAGTGTGTGTCTGAATCAGTGTATAACTGTGTGTCTATGAATCAGTGTATTACTGTGTGTGTCTGAATCAGTGTGAGTGAGTGTGTGTGTGTGTGTCTCTGAATCAGTGTATAACTTTGTGAGTGTGTGTGTGTGTGTCTGAATCAGTGTGAGTGTGTGTGTCTCTGAATCACTGTATAACTGTGTGTGTGTGTGTGTTTCTGAATCAATGTATATATCTGTGAGTGTGTCTGAATCAGTGTGTGTGTGTGTGTCTCTGAATCACTGTATAACTGTGTGTGTGTGTGTCTCTGAATCAGTGTATAACTGTGTGTGTGTGTCTCTGAATCAGTGTATAACTGTGTGTGTGTGTCTCTGAATCACTGTATAACTGTGTGTGTGTGTCTCTGAATTAGTGTATAACTGTGTGTGTGTGTGTGTGTCTCTGAATCAGTGTATAACTTTGTGAGTGTGTGTCTCTGAATCAGTGTATAACTGTGTGTGTGTGTGTGTGTCTCTGAATCAGTGTATAACTTTGTGAGTGTGTGTCTCTGAATCAGTGTATAACTGTGTGTCTATGAATCAGTGTATAACTGTGTGTGTCTGAATCAGTGTGAGTGAGTGTGTGTGTGTGTGTCTCTGAATCAGTGTATAACTTTGTGAGTGTGTGTGTGTGTGTCTGAATCAGTGTATAACTGTGTGTGTGTCTGAATCAGTGTATAACTGTGTGTGTGTATGTGTCTCTGAATCAGTGTATAACTGTGTGTGTGTCTGAATCAGTGTATAGCTGTGTGTGTGTGTATGTGTCTCTGAATCAGTGTATAACTGTGTGTGTGTGTGTCTCTGAATCAGTGTATAACTGTGTGTGTGTGTGTGTCTCTGAATCAATGTATAACTGTGTGTGTGTGTGTGTGTGTGTCTGAATCAGTGTATAACTTTGTGAGTGTGTCTCTGAATCAGTGTATAACTGTGTGTGTGTGTGTGTGTCTCTGAATCAGTGTATAACTGTGTGTGTCTCTGAATCAGTGTATAACTGTGTGTGTGAGTGTGTGTGTCTCTGAATTAGTGTATAACTGTGTGTGTGTGTGTCTCTGAATCAGTGTATAACTTTGTGAGTGTGTGTGTGTGTGTCTGAATCAGTGTGAGTGTGTGTGTCTCTGAATCACTGTATAACTGTGTGTGTGTGTGTGTTTCTGAATTAATGTATAACTGTGTGTGTGTGTCTCTGAATCAGTGTATAACTGTGTGTGTGTGTGTGACTCTGAATCAGTGTATAACTGTGTGTGTGTGTGTGTCTCTGAATCAGTGTATAACTGTGTGTGTGTGTCTCTGAATCAGTGTATAACTGTGTGTGTGTGTCTCTGAATCAGTGTATAACTGTGTGTGTGTGTGTGACTCTGAATCAGTGTATAACTGTGTGTGTGTGTGTGTCTCTGAATCAGTGTATAACTGTGTGTGTGTGTCTCTGAATCAGTGTATAACTGTGTGTGTGTGTCTCTGAATCAGTGTATAACTGTGTGTGTGTGTCTCTGAATTAGTGTATAACTGTGTGTGTGTGTGTGTCTCTCTGAATCAGTGTATAACTGTGTGTGTGTGTGTGTGTCTCTCTGAATCAGTGTATAACTGTGTGTGTGTGTGTGTGTGTGTGTGTCTGAATCAGTGTATAACTGTGTGTGTGTGTGTGTGTGTGTCTGAATCAGTGTATAACTGTGTGTGTGTGTGTGCGTCTCTGAATCAGTGTATAACTGTCTGTGTGTGTGTGTGTGTGTGTCTCTGAATCAGTGTATAACTGTGTGTGTGTGTCTCTGAATTAGTGTATAACTGTGTGTGTGTGTCTCTGAATCAGTGTATAACTTTGTGAGTGTGTGTGTGTGTGTCTGTATCAGTGTATAACTGTGTGTGTGTCTGAATCAGTGTATAGCTGTGTGTGTGTGTGTGTGTGTCTCTGAATCAGTGTATAACTGTGTGTGTGTGTGTGTCTGAATCAGTGTATAGCTGTGTGTGTGTGTGTGTCTCTGAATCAGTGTATAACTGTGTGTGTGTGTGTGTGTGTGTCTGAATCAGTGTATAACTTTGTGAGTGTGTGTCTCTGAATCAGTGTATAACTGTGTGTGTGTGTGTGTGTCTCTGAATCAGTGTATAAGTTTGTGAGTGTGTGTCTGAATCAGTGTATAACTGTGTGTCTATGAATCAGTGTATAACTGTGTGTGTCTGAATCAGTGTGAGTGAGTGTGTGTGTGTGTGTCTCTGAATCAGTGTGAGTGTGTGTGTCTCTGAATCACTGTATAACTGTGTGTGTGTGTGTCTCTGAATCAGTGTATAACTGTGTGTGTGTGTCTCTGAATCAGTGTATAACTGTGTGTGTGTGTGTCACTCTGAATCAGTGTATAACTGTGTGTGTGTGTGTGTCTCTGAATCAGTGTATAACTGTGTGTGTGTCTCTGAATCAGTGTATAACTGTGTGTGTGTGTCTCTGAATCAGTGTATAACTGTGTGTGTGTGTCTCTGAATTAGTGTATAACTGTGTGTGTGTGTGTGTGTCTCTGAATCAGTGTATAACTTTGTGAGTGTGTGTCTCTGAATCAGTGTATAACTGTGTGTGTGTGTGTGTGTGTCTCTGAATCAGTGTATAACTTTGTGAGTGTGTGTCTCTGAATCAGTGTATAACTGTGTGTCTATGAATCAGTGTATAACTGTGTGTGTCTGAATCAGTGTGAGTGAGTGTGTGTGTGTGTGTCTCTGAATCAGTGTATAACTTTGTGAGTGTGTGTGTGTGTGTGTCTGAATCAGTGTATAACTGTGTGTGTGTCTGAATCAGTGTATTACTGTGTGTGTTTGTATGTGTCTCTGAATCAGTGTATAACTGTGTGTGTGTCTGAATCAGTGTATAGCTGTGTGTGTGTGTATGTGTCTCTGAATCAGTGTATAACTGTGTGTGTGTGTGTCTCTGAATCAGTGTATAACTGTGTGTGTGTGTGTGTCTCTGAATCAGTGTATAACTGTGTGTGTGTGTGTGTGTGTGTCTGAATCAGTGTATAACTGTGTGTGTGTGTATGTGTCACTCTGAATCAGTGTATAACTGTGTGTGTGTGTGTGCGTCTCTGAATCAGTGTATAACTGTGTGTGTGTGTGTGTGTGTCTCTGAATCAGTGTATAACTGTGTGTGTGTGTCTCTGAATTAGTGTATAACTGTGTGTGTGTGTGTGTCTCTGAATCAGTGTATAACTGTGTGTGTGTGTGTGTCTGAATCAGTGTATAGCTGTGTGTGTGTGTGTGTCTCTGAATCAGTGTATAACTGTGTGTGTGTGTGTGTGTGTGTGTCTGAATCAGTGTATAACTTTGTGAGTGTGTGTCTCTGAATCAGTGTATAACTGTGTGTGTGTGTGTGTGTCTCTGAATCAGTGTATAAGTTTGTGAGTGTGTGTCTGAATCAGTGTATAACTGTGTGTCTATGAATCAGTGTATAACTGTGTGTGTCTGAATCAGTGTGAGTGAGTGTGTGTGTGTGTGTCTCTGAATCAGTGTATAACTTTGTGAGTGTGTGTGTGTGTGTCTGAATCAGTGTGAGTGTGTGTGTCTCTGAATCACTGTATAACTGTGTGTGTGTGTGTGTTTCTGAATCAATGTATAACTGTGTGTGTGTGTCTGAATCAGTGTGAGTGTGTGTGTCTCTGAATCACTGTATAACTGTGTGTGTGTGTGTCTCTGAATCAGTGTATAACTGTGTGTGTGTGTCTTTGAATCAGTGTATAACTGTGTGTGTGTGTGTGACTCTGAATCAGTGTATAACTGTGTGTGTGTGTGTGTCTCTGAATCAGTGTATAACTGTGTGTGTGTGTCTCTGAATCAGTGTATAACTGTGTGTGTGTGTCTCTGAATCAGTGTATAACTGTGTGTGTGTGTCTCTGAATTAGTGTATAACTGTGTGTGTGTGTGTGTGTCTCTGAATCAGTGTATAACTTTGTGAGTGTGTGTCTCTGAATCAGTGTATAACTGTGTGTCTATGAATCAGTGTATAACTGTGTGTGTGTGTGTGTCTCTGAATCAGTGTATGACTGTGTGTGTGTCTGAATCAGTGTATAACTGTGTCTATGAATCAGTGTATAACTGTGTGTGTCTGAATCAGTGTGAGTGTGTGTGTGTGTGTCTCTGAATCAGTGTATGACTGTGTGTGTGTGTGTGTGTGTGTGTGTGTGTGTCTCTGAATCAGTGTATAACTTTGTGAGTGTGTGTGTGTGTCTGAATCAGTGTATAACTGTGTGTGTCTCTGAATCAGTGTATAACTGTGTGTGTCTCTGAATCAGTGTATAACTGTGTGTGTGAGTGTGTGTGTCTCTGAATTAGTGTATAACTGTGTGTGTGTGTGTGTCTCTGAATCAGTGTATAACTTTGTGAGTGTGTGTGTGTCTCTGAATCAGTGTATAACTTTGTGAGTGTGTGTGTCTCTGAATCAGTGTATAACTTTGTGAGTGTCTGAATCAGTGTATAGCTGTGTGTGTGTGTATGTGTCTCTGAATCAGTGTATAACTGTGTGTGTGTGTGTCTCTGAATCAGAGTATAACTGTGTGTGTGTGTGTGTGTGTGTCTCTGAATCAGTGTATAACTGTGTGTGTGTGTCTCTGAATCAGTGTATAACTGTGTGTGTGTCTGAATCAGTGTGAGTGTGTGTGTCTCTGAATCACTGTAAAACTGTGTGTGTGTGTGTCTCTGAATCAGTGTATAACTGTGTGTGTGTGTCTCTGAATCAGTGTATAACTGTGTGTATGTGTCTCTGAATCAGTGTATAACTGTGTGTGTATGTGACTCTGAATCAGTGTATAACTGTGTGTGTGTGTCTCTGAATCAGTGTATAACTGTGTGTGTGTGTCTCTAAATTAGTGTATAACTGTGTGTGTGTGTGTGTGTCTCTGAATCAGTGTATAACTTTGTGAGTGTGTGTCTCTGAATCAGTGTATAACTGTGTGTGTGTGTGTGTGTGTGTGTCTCTGAATCAGTGTATGACTGTGTGTGTGTCTGAATCAGTGTATAACTGTGTCTCTGAATCAGTGTATAACTGTGTGTGTGTGTGTGTGTCTCTGAATCAGTGTATAACTTTGTGAGTGTGTGTGTGTCTGAATCAGTGTATAACTGTGTGTGTCTGAATTAGTGTGAGTGTGTGTGTCTGAATCAGTGTATAACTGTGTGTGTGTGTGTGTGTCTCTGAATCAGTGTATAACTGTGTGTGTCTCTGAATCAGTGTATAACTGTGTGTGTCTCTGAATCAGTGTATAACTGTGTGTGTGAGTGTGTGTGTCTCTGAATTAGTGTATAACTGTGTGTGTGTGTGTGTGTGTCTCTGAATCAGTGTATAACTTTGTGAGTGTGTGTGTGTCTCTGAATCAGTGTATAACTTTGTGACTGTGTGTGTGTGTCTGAATCAGTGTATAACTGTGTGTGTGTCTGAATCAGTGTGAGTGTGTGTGTCTGAATCAGTGTATAACTGTGTGTGTGTGTGTGTCTCTGAATCAGTGTATAACTGTGTGTGTCTCTGAATTAGTGTATAACTGTGTGTGTGTGTGTCTCTGAATCAGTGTATAACTTTGTGAGTGTGTGTGTGTGTGTGTGTCTCTGAATCAGTGTATAACTGTGTGTGTGTCTGAATCAGTGTGAGTGTTTGTGTGTGTGTGTCTCTGAATCAGTGTATAACTGTGTATGTGTGTATGTGTCTCTGAATCAGTGTATAACTGTGTGTATGTGTCTCTGAATCAGTGTATAACTGTGTGTGTGTGTGTGTGTGTGTGTGTGTGTCTCTGAATCAGTGTTTAACTGTGTGTGTGTCCGAAACAGTGTATAACTGTGTGTGTGTGTATGTGTCTCTGAATCAGTGTATAACTGTGTGTGTGTCTGAATCAGTGTTTAACTGTGTGTGTGTCCGAATCAGTGTATAACAGTGTGTGTGTGTATGTGTCTCTGAATCAGTGTATAACTGTGTGTGTGTGTGTGTGTGTCTCTGAATTAGTGAATAACTGTGTGTGTGTGTGTGTATGTGTCTCTGAATCAGTGTATAGCTGTGTGTGTGTGTGTCTCTGAATCAGTGTATAACTGTGTGTATGTGTGTCTCTGAATCAGTGTATAACTGTGTGTGTGTGTGTGTCTCTGAATTAGTGTATAACTGTGTGAGTGTGTGTGTGTGTGTCTGAATCAGTGTATAAATGTGTGTGTGTGTGTGTCTCTGAATCAGTGTATAACTGTGTGTGTGTGTATGTGTCTCTGAATCAGTGTATAACTGTGTGTATGTGTGTCTCTGAATCAGTGTATAACTGTGTGTGAGTGTATGTGTCTCTGAATCAGTGTATAACTGTGTGTGTGTGTTTATGTGTCTCTGAATCAGTGTATAACTGTGTGTGTGTGTATGTGTCTCTGAATCAGTGTATAACTGTGTGTGTGTGTGTGTATGTGTCTCTAAGTCAGTGTATAACTGTGTGTGTGTGTGTGTGTGTCTCTGAATCAGTGTATAACTGTGTGTGTGTCTGAATCAGTGTGAGTGTTTGTGTGTGTGTGTCTGAATCAGTGTATAACTGTGTGTGTGTGTCTCTGAATCAGTGTATAACTGTGTGTTTGTGTCTGTGTCTCTGAATCAGTGTATAACTGTGTGTGTGTGTGTGTGTGTCTCTCTGAATCAGTGTATAACTGTGTGTGTGTGTGTGTGTCTCTCTGAATCAGTGTATAACTGTGTGTGTGTGTGTGTCTCTGAATCAGTGTATAACTGTGTGTGTGTGTGTGTGTCTCTGAATCAGTGTATAACTGTGTGTGTGTGTCTCTGAATTAGTGTATAACTGTGTGTGTGTGTGTGTCTCTGAATCAGTGTATAACTTTGTGAGTGTGTGTGTGTGTGTCTGAATCAGTGTATAACTGTGTGTGTGTCTGAATCAGTGTATAGCTGTGTGTGTGTGTGTGTGTGTCTCTGAATCAGTGTATAACTGTGTGTGTGTGTGTGTCTGAATCAGTGTATAACTGTGTGTGTGTGTCTCTGAATCAGTGTATAACTGTGTGTGTGTGTGTGTGTCTCTGAATCATTGTATAAGTTTGTGAGTGTGTGTCTGAATCAGTGTATAACTGTGTGTCTATGAATCAGTGTATTACTGTGTGTGTCTGAATCAGTGTGAGTGAGTGTGTGTGTGTGTGTCTCTGAATCAGTGTATAACTTTGTGAGTGTGTGTGTGTGTGTCTGAATCAGTGTGAGTGTGTGTGTCTCTGAATCACTGTATAACTGTGTGTGTGTGTGTGTTTCTGAATCAATGTATATATCTGTGAGTGTGTCTGAATCAGTGTGTGTGTGTGTGTCTCTGAATCACTGTATAACTGTGTGTGTGTGTGTCTCTGAATCAGTGTATAACTGTGTGTGTGTGTCTCTGAATCAGTGTATAACTGTGTGTGTGTGTGTGACTCTGAATCAGTGTATAACTGTGTGTGTGTGTCTCTGAATCAGTGTATAACTGTGTGTGTGTGTCTCTGAATTAGTGTATAACTGTGTGTGTGTGTGTGTGTCTCTGAATCAGTGTATAACTTTGTGAGTGTGTGTCTCTGAATCAGTGTATAACTGTGTGTGTGTGTGTGTGTCTCTGAATCAGTGTATAACTTTGTGAGTGTGTGTCTCTGAATCAGTGTATAACTGTGTGTCTATGAATCAGTGTATAACTGTGTGTGTCTGAATCAGTGTGAGTGAGTGTGTGTGTGTGTGTCTCTGAATCAGTGTATAACTTTGTGAGTGTGTGTGTGTGTGTCTGAATCAGTGTATAACTGTGTGTGTGTCTGAATCAGTGTATAACTGTGTGTGTGTATGTGTCTCTGAATCAGTGTATAACTGTGTGTGTGTCTGAATCAGTGTATAGCTGTGTGTGTGTGTATGTGTCTCTGAATCAGTGTATAACTGTGTGTGTGTGTGTCTCTGAATCAGTGTATAACTGTGTGTGTGTGTGTGTCTCTGAATCAATGTATAACTGTGTGTGTGTGTGTGTGTGTGTCTGAATCAGTGTATAACTTTGTGAGTGTATGTGTCTCTGAATCAGTGTATAACTGTGTGTGTGTCTGAATCAGTGTATAGCTGTGTGTGTGTGTATGTGTCTCTGAATCAGTGTATAACTGTGTGTGTGTGTGTCTCTGAATCAGTGTATAACTGTGTGTGTGTGTGTGTCTCTGAATCAATGTATAACTGTGTGTGTGTATGTGTGTGTGTCTGAATCAGTGTATAACTTTGTGAGTGTGTCTCTGAATCAGTGTATAACTGTGTGTGTGTGTGTGTGTCTCTGAATCAGTGTATAACTGTGTGTGTCTCTGAATCAGTGTATAACTGTGTGTGTGAGTGTGTGTGTCTCTGAATTAGTGTATAACTGTGTGTGTGTGTGTCTCTGAATCAGTGTATAACTTTGTGAGTGTGTGTGTGTGTGTCTGAATCAGTGTGAGTGTGTGTGTCTCTGAATCACTGTATAACTGTGTGTGTGTGTGTGTTTCTGAATTAATGTATAACTGTGTGTGTGTGTCTCTGAATCAGTGTATAACTGTGTGTGTGTGTGTGACTCTGAATCAGTGTATAACTGTGTGTGTGTGTGTGTCTCTGAATCAGTGTATAACTGTGTGTGTGTGTCTCTGAATCAGTGTATAACTGTGTGTGTGTGTCTCTGAATCAGTGTATAACTGTGTGTGTGTGTGTGACTCTGAATCAGTGTATAACTGTGTGTGTGTGTGTGTCTCTGAATCAGTGTATAACTGTGTGTGTGTGTCTCTGAATCAGTGTATAACTGTGTGTGTGTGTCTCTGAATCAGTGTATAACTGTGTGTGTGTGTCTCTGAATTAGTGTATAACTGTGTGTGTGTGTGTGTCTCTCTGAATCAGTGTATAACTGTGTGTGTGTGTGTGTGTCTCTCTGAATCAGTGTATAACTGTGTGTGTGTGTGTGTGTGTGTGTGTGTCTGAATCAGTGTATAACTGTGTGTGTGTGTGTGTGTGTGTGTCTGAATCAGTGTATAACTGTGTGTGTGTGTGTGCGTCTCTGAATCAGTGTATAACTGTGTGTGTGTGTGTGTGTGTCTCTGAATCAGTGTATAACTGTGTGTGTGTGTCTCTGAATTAGTGTATAACTGTGTGTGTGTGTGTGTCTCTGAATCAGTGTATAACTTTGTGAGTGTGTGTGTGTGTGTCTGTATCAGTGTATAACTGTGTGTGTGTCTGAATCAGTGTATAGCTGTGTGTGTGTGTGTGTGTGTCTCTGAATCAGTGTATAACTGTGTGTGTGTGTGTGTCTGAATCAGTGTATAGCTGTGTGTGTGTGTGTGTCTCTGAATCAGTGTATAACTGTGTGTGTGTGTGTGTGTGTGTCTGAATCAGTGTATAACTTTGTGAGTGTGTGTCTCTGAATCAGTGTATAACTGTGTGTGTGTGTGTGTGTCTCTGAATCAGTGTATAAGTTTGTGAGTGTGTGTCTGAATCAGTGTATAACTGTGTGTCTATGAATCAGTGTATAACTGTGTGTGTCTGAATCAGTGTGAGTGAGTGTGTGTGTGTGTGTCTCTGAATCAGTGTATAACTTTGTGAGTGTGTGTGTGTGTGTCTGAATCAGTGTGAGTGTGTGTGTCTCTGAATCACTGTATAACTGTGTGTGTGTGTGTCTCTGAATCAGTGTATAACTGTGTGTGTGTGTCTCTGAATCAGTGTATAACTGTGTGTGTGTGTGTCACTCTGAATCAGTGTATAACTGTGTGTGTGTGTGTGTCTCTGAATCAGTGTATAACTGTGTGTGTGTGTGTGTCTCTGAATCAGTGTATAACTGTGTGTGTGTGTGTGTGTCTCTGAATCAGTGTATAACTGTGTGTGTGTGTGTGTCTGAATCAGTGTATAACTGTGTGTGTCTGAATCAGTGTGAGTGAGTGTGTGTGTGTGTGTCTCTGAATCAGTGTATAACTTTGTGAGTGTGTGTGTGTGTGTGTCTGAATCAGTGTATAACTGTGTGTGTGTCTGAATCAGTGTATAACTGTGTGTGTGTATGTGTCTCTGAATCAGTGTATAACTGTGTGTGTCTGAATCAGTGTATAGCTGTGTGTGTGTGTATGTGTCTCTGAATCAGTGTATAACTGTGTGTGTGTGTGTCTCTGAATCAGTGTATAACTGTGTGTGTGTGTGTGTCTCTGAATCAGTGTATAACTGTGTGTGTGTGTGTGTGTGTGTGTCTGAATCAGTGTATAACTGTGTGTGTGTGTATATGTCACTCTGAATCAGTGTATAACTGTGTGTGTGTGTGTGTGTGTCTCTGAATCAGTGTATAACTGTGTGTGTGTGTGTGCGTCTCTGAATCAGTGTATAACTGTGTGTGTGTGTGTGTGTGTCTCTGAATCAGTGTATAACTGTGTGTGTGTGTCTCTGAATTAGTGTATAACTGTGTGTGTGTGTGTGTCTCTGAATCAGTGTATAACTTTGTGAGTGTGTGTGTGTGTGTCTGTATCAGTGTATAACTGTGTGTGTGTCTGAATCAGTGTATAGCTGTGTGTGTGTGTGTGTGTCTCTGAATCAGTGTATAACTGTGTGTGTGTGTGTGTCTGAATCAGTGTATAGCTGTGTGTGTGTGTGTGTCTCTGAATCAGTGTATAACTGTGTGTGTGTGTGTGTGTGTGTGTCTGAATCAGTGTATAACTTTGTGAGTGTGTGTCTCTGAATCAGTGTATAACTGTGTGTGTGTGTGTGTGTCTCTGAATCAGTGTATAAGTTTGTGAGTGTGTGTCTGAATCAGTGTATAACTGTGTGTCTATGAATCAGTGTATAACTGTGTGTGTCTGAATCAGTGTGAGTGAGTGTGTGTGTGTGTGTCTCTGAATCAGTGTATAACTTTGTGAGTGTGTGTGTGTGTGTGTGTGTCTGAATCAGTGTGAGTGTGTGTGTCTCTGAATCACTGTATAACTGTGTGTGTGTGTGTGTTTCTGAATCAATGTATAACTGTGTGTGTGTGTCTGAATCAGTGTGAGTGTGTGTGTCTCTGAATCACTGTATAACTGTGTGTGTGTGTGTCTCTGAATCAGTGTATAACTGTGTGTGTGTGTCTCTGAATCAGTGTATAACTGTGTGTGTGTGTGTGACTCTGAATCAGTGTATAACTGTGTGTGTGTGTGTGTCTCTGAATCAGTGTATAACTGTGTGTGTGTGTCTCTGAATCAGTGTATAACTGTGTGTGTGTGTCTCTGAATCAGTGTATAACTGTGTGTGTGTGTCTCTGAATTAGTGTATAACTGTGTGTGTGTGTGTGTGTCTCTGAATCAGTGTATAACTTTGTGAGTGTGTGTCTCTGAATCAGTGTATAACTGTGTGTCTATGAATCAGTGTATAACTGTGTGTGTCTGAATCAGTGTGAGTGAGTGTGTGTGTGTGTGTCTCTGAATCAGTGTATAACTTTGTGAGTGTGTGTGTGTGTGTGTCTGAATCAGTGTATAACTGTGTGTGTGTCTGAATCAGTGTATAACTGTGTGTGTGTATGTGTCTCTGAATCAGTGTATAACTGTGTGTGTGTCTGAATCACTGTATAGCTGTGTGTGTGTGTATGTGTCTCTGAATCAGTGTATAACTGTGTGTGTGTGTGTCTCTGAATCAGTGTATAACTGTGTGTGTGTGTGTGTCTCTGAATCAGTGTATAACTGTGTGTTTGTGTGTGTGTGTCTGAATCAGTGTATAACATTGTGAGTGTGTCTCTGAATCAGTGTATAACTGTGTGTGTGTGTGTGTCTCTGAATCAATGTATAACTCTGTGTGTGTGTCTCTGAATCAGTGTATAACTGTGTGTGTGTGTGTGTGTCTCTGAATCAGTGTATAACTGTGTGTGTCTCTGAATTAGTGTATAACTGTGTGTGTGTGTGTCTCTGAATCAGTGTATAACTTTGTGAGTGTGTGTGTGTGTGTCTGAATCAGTGTGAGTGTGTGTGTCTCTGAATCACTGTATAACTGTGTGTGTGTGTGTGTTTCTGATTCAATGTATGACTGTGTGTGTGTGTCTGAATCAGTGTGAGTGTGTGTGTCTCTGAATCACTGTATAACTGTGTGTGTGTGTGTCTCTGAATCAGTGTATAACTGTGTGTGTGTGTCTCTGAATCAGTGTATAACTGTGTGTGTGTGTGTGACTCTGAATCAGTGTATAACTGTGTGTGTGTGTGTGTCTCTGAATCAGTGTATAACTGTGTGTGTGTGTCTCTGAATCAGTGTATAACTGTGTGTGTGTGTCTCTGAATCAGTGTATAACTGTGTGTGTGTGTCTCTGAATTAGTGTATAACTGTGTGTGTGTGTGTGTGTCTCTGAATCAGTGTATAACTGTGTGTGTGTGTGTGTCTCTGAATCAATGTATAACTGTGTGTGTGTGTGTGTGTGTGTCTGAATCAGTGTATAACTTTGTGAGTGTATGTGTCTCTGAATCAGTGTATAACTGTGTGTGTGTCTGAATCAGTGTATAGCTGTGTGTGTGTATGTGTCTCTGAATCAGTGTATAACTGTGTGTGTGTGTGTCTCTGAATCAGTGTATAACTGTGTGTGTGTGTGTGTGTCTGAATCAATGTATAACTGTGTGTGTGTATGTGTGTGTGTCTGAATCAGTGTATAACTTTGTGAGTGTGTCTCTGAATCAGTGTATAACTGTGTGTGTGTGTGTGTGTCTCTGAATCAGTGTATAACTGTGTGTGTCTCTGAATCAGTGTATAACTGTGTGTGTGAGTGTGTGTGTCTCTGAATTAGTGTATAACTGTGTGTGTGTGTGTCTCTGAATCAGTGTATAACTTTGTGAGTGTGTGTGTGTGTGTCTGAATCAGTGTGAGTGTGTGTGTCTCTGAATCACTGTATAACTGTGTGTGTGTGTGTGTTTCTGAATTAATGTATAACTGTGTGTGTGTGTCTCTGAATCAGTGTATAACTGTGTGTGTGTGTGTGACTCTGAATCAGTGTATAACTGTGTGTGTGTGTGTGTCTCTGAATCAGTGTATAACTGTGTGTGTGTGTCTCTGAATCAGTGTATAACTGTGTGTGTGTGTCTCTGAATCAGTGTATAACTGTGTGTGTGTGTGTGACTCTGAATCAGTGTATAACTGTGTGTGTGTGTGTGTCTCTGAATCAGTGTATAACTGTGTGTGTGTGTCTCTGAATCAGTGTATAACTGTGTGTGTGTGTCTCTGAATCAGTGTATAACTGTGTGTGTGTGTCTCTGAATTAGTGTATAACTGTGTGTGTGTGTGTGTCTCTCTGAATCAGTGTATAACTGTGTGTGTGTGTGTGTGTCTCTCTGAATCAGTGTATAACTGTGTGTGTGTGTGTGTGTGTGTGTGTCTGAATCAGTGTATAACTGTGTGTGTGTGTGTGTGTGTGTCTGAATCAGTGTATAACTGTGTGTGTGTGTGTGCGTCTCTGAATCAGTGTATAACTGTGTGTGTGTGTGTGTGTGTGTCTCTGAATCAGTGTATAACTGTGTGTGTGTGTCTCTGAATTAGTGTATAACTGTGTGTGTGTGTGTGTCTCTGAATCAGTGTATAACTTTGTGAGTGTGTGTGTGTGTGTCTGTATCAGTGTATAACTGTGTGTGTGTCTGAATCAGTGTATAGCTGTGTGTGTGTGTGTGTGTGTGTCTCTGAATCAGTGTATAACTGTGTGTGTGTGTGTGTCTGAATCAGTGTATAGCTGTGTGTGTGTGTGTGTCTCTGAATCAGTGTATAACTGTGTGTGTGTGTGTGTGTGTGTCTGAATCAGTGTATAACTTTGTGAGTGTGTGTCTCTGAATCAGTGTATAACTGTGTGTGTGTGTGTGTGTCTCTGAATCAGTGTATAAGTTTGTGAGTGTGTGTCTGAATCAGTGTATAACTGTGTGTCTATGAATCAGTGTATAACTGTGTGTGTCTGAATCAGTGTGAGTGAGTGTGTGTGTGTGTGTCTCTGAATCAGTGTATAACTTTGTGAGTGTGTGTGTGTGTGTCTGAATCAGTGTGAGTGTGTGTGTCTCTGAATCACTGTATAACTGTGTGTGTGTGTGTCTCTGAATCAGTGTATAACTGTGTGTGTGTGTCTCTGAATCAGTGTATAACTGTGTGTGTGTGTGTGTCACTCTGAATCAGTGTATAACTGTGTGTGTGTGTGTGTCTCTGAATCAGTGTATAACTGTGTGTGTGTGTGTGTCTCTGAATCAGTGTATAACTGTGTGTGTGTGTCTCTGAATCAGTGTATAACTGTGTGTGTGTGTCTCTGAATTAGTGTATAACTGTGTGTGTGTGTGTGTGTCTCTGAATCAGTGTATAACTTTGTGAGTGTGTGTCTCTGAATCAGTGTATAACTGTGTGTGTGTGTGTGTGTGTCTCTGAATCAGTGTATAACTTTGTGAGTGTGTGTCTCTGAATCAGTGTATAACTGTGTGTCTATGAATCAGTGTATAACTGTGTGTGTCTGAATCAGTGTGAGTGAGTGTGTGTGTGTGTGTCTCTGAATCAGTGTATAACTTTGTGAGTGTGTGTGTGTGTGTGTGTCTGAATCAGTGTATAACTGTGTGTGTGTCTGAATCAGTGTATAACTGTGTGTGTGTATGTGTCTCTGAATCAGTGTATAACTGTGTGTGTCTGAATCAGTGTATAGCTGTGTGTGTGTGTATGTGTCTCTGAATCAGTGTATAACTGTGTGTGTGTGTGTCTCTGAATCAGTGTATAACTGTGTGTGTGTGTGTGTCTCTGAATCAGTGTATAACTGTGTGTGTGTGTGTGTGTGTGTCTGAATCAGTGTATAACTGTGTGTGTGTGTATATGTCACTCTGAATCAGTGTATAACTGTGTGTGTGTGTGTGTGTGTCTCTGAATCAGTGTATAACTGTGTGTGTGTGTGTGCGTCTCTGAATCAGTGTATAACTGTGTGTGTGTGTGTGTGTGTCTCTGAATCAGTGTATAACTGTGTGTGTGTGTCTCTGAATTAGTGTATAACTGTGTGTGTGTGTGTGTCTCTGAATCAGTGTATAACTTTGTGAGTGTGTGTGTGTGTGTCTGTATCAGTGTATAACTGTGTGTGTGTCTGAATCAGTGTATAGCTGTGTGTGTGTGTGTGTGTCTCTGAATCAGTGTATAACTGTGTGTGTGTGTGTGTCTGAATCAGTGTATAGCTGTGTGTGTGTGTGTGTCTCTGAATCAGTGTATAACTGTGTGTGTGTGTGTGTGTGTGTGTCTGAATCAGTGTATAACGTTGTGAGTGTGTGTCTCTGAATCAGTGTATAACTGTGTGTGTGTGTGTGTGTCTCTGAATCAGTGTATAAGTTTGTGAGTGTGTGTCTGAATCAGTGTATAACTGTGTGTCTATGAATCAGTGTATAACTGTGTGTGTCTGAATCAGTGTGAGTGAGTGTGTGTGTGTGTGTCTCTGAATCAGTGTATAACTTTGTGAGTGTGTGTGTGTGTGTGTGTGTCTGAATCAGTGTGAGTGTGTGTGTCTCTGAATCACTGTATAACTGTGTGTGTGTGTGTGTTTCTGAATCAATGTATAACTGTGTGTGTGTGTCTGAATCAGTGTGAGTGTGTGTGTCTCTGAATCACTGTATAACTGTGTGTGTGTGTCTCTGAATCAGTGTATAACTGTGTGTGTGTGTCTCTGAATCAGTGTATAACTGTGTGTGTGTGTGTGACTCTGAATCAGTGTATAACTGTGTGTGTGTGTGTGTCTCTGAATCAGTGTATAACTGTGTGTGTGTGTCTCTGAATCAGTGTATAACTGTGTGTGTGTGTCTCTGAATCAGTGTATAACTGTGTGTGTGTGTCTCTGAATTAGTGTATAACTGTGTGTGTGTGTGTGTGTCTCTGAATCAGTGTATAACTTTGTGAGTGTGTGTCTCTGAATCAGTGTATAACTGTGTGTCTATGAATCAGTGTATAACTGTGTGTGTCTGAATCAGTGTGAGTGAGTGTGTGTGTGTGTGTCTCTGAATCAGTGTATAACTTTGTGAGTGTGTGTGTGTGTGTGTCTGAATCAGTGTATAACTGTGTGTGTGTCTGAATCAGTGTATAACTGTGTGTGTGTATGTGTCTCTGAATCAGTGTATAACTGTGTGTGTGTCTGAATCAGTGTATAGCTGTGTGTGTGTGTATGTGTCTCTGAATCAGTGTATAACTGTGTGTGTGTGTGTCTCTGAATCAGTGTATAACTGTGTGTGTGTGTGTGTCTCTGAATCAGTGTATAACTGTGTGTGTGTGTGTGTGTGTCTGAATCAGTGTATAACATTGTGAGTGTGTCTCTGAATCAGTGTATAACTGTGTGTGTGTGTGTGTCTCTGAATCAATGTATAACTCTGTGTGTGTGTCTCTGAATCAGTGTATAACTGTGTGTGTGTGTGTGTGTCTCTGAATCAGTGTATAACTGTGTGTGTCTCTGAATTAGTGTATAACTGTGTGTGTGTGTGTCTCTGAATCAGTGTATAACTTTGTGAGTGTGTGTGTGTGTGTCTGAATCAGTGTGAGTGTGTGTGTCTCTGAATCACTGTATAACTGTGTGTGTGTGTGTGTTTCTGATTCAATGTATGACTGTGTGTGTGTGTCTGAATCAGTGTGAGTGTGTGTGTCTCTGAATCACTGTATAACTGTGTGTGTGTGTGTCTCTGAATCAGTGTATAACTGTGTGTGTGTGTCTCTGAATCAGTGTATAACTGTGTGTGTGTGTGTGACTCTGAATCAGTGTATAACTGTGTGTGTGTGTGTGTCTCTGAATCAGTGTATAACTGTGTGTGTGTGTCTCTGAATCAGTGTATAACTGTGTGTGTGTGTCTCTGAATCAGTGTATAACTGTGTGTGTGTGTCTCTGAATTAGTGTATAACTGTGTGTGTGTGTGTGTGTCTCTGAATCAGTGTATAACTTTGTGAGTGTGTGTCTCTGAATCAGTGTATAACTGTGTGTGTGTGTGTGTGTCTCTGAATCAGTGTATAACTTTGTGAGTGTGTGTCTCTGAATCAGTGTATAACTGTGTGTCTATGAATCAGTGTATAACTGTGTGTGTCTGAATCAGTGTGAGTGAGTGTGTGTGTGTGTGTCTCTGAATCAGTGTATAACTTTGTGAGTGTGTGTGTGTGTGTCTGAATCAGTGTATAACTGTGTGTGTGTCTGAATCAGTGTATAACTGTGTGTGTGTATGTGTCTCTGAATCAGTGTATAACTGTGTGTGTGTCTGAATCAGTGTATAGCTGTGTGTGTGTGTATGTGTCTCTGAATCAGTGTATAACTGTGTGTGTGTGTGTGTCTCTGAATCAGTGTATAACTATGTGTGTGTGTGTGTGTGTCTGAATCAGTGTATAACTTTGTGAGTGTGTCTCTGAATCAGTGTATAACTGTGTGTGTGTGTGTGTCTCTGAATCAATGTATAACTGTGTGTGTGTGTCTCTGAATCAGTGTATAACTGTGTGTGTCTCTGAATCAGTGTATAAATGTGTGTGTGAGTGTGTGCGTCTCTGAATTAGTGTATAACTGTGTGTGTGTGTGTCTCTGAATCAGTGTATAACTGTGTGTGTGTGTGTGTGTGTGTGTCTCTGAATCAGTGTATAACTGTGTGTGTCTCTGAATCAGTGTATAAATGTGTGTGTGAGTGTGTGTCTCTGAATTAGTGTATAACTGTGTGTGTGTGTGTCTCTGAATCAGTGTATAACTTTGTGAGTGTGTGTGTGTGTGTGTGTCTCTGAATCAGTGTATAACTGTGTGTGTGTCTGAATCAGTGTGTGTTTGTGTGTGTGTGTCTCTGAATCAGTGTATAACTGTGTATGTGTGTATGTGTCTCTGAATCAGTGTATAACTGTGTGTATGTGTCTCTGAATCAGTGTATAACTGTGTGTGTGTGTGTGTGTCTCTGAATCAGTGTATAACTGTGTGTGTGTGTGTGTGTGTGTCTCTGAATCAGTGTATAACTGTGTGTGTGTGTATGTGTCTCTGAATCAGTGTATAACTGTGTGTGTGTGTGTGTGTGTGTGTCTCTGAATCAGTGTTTAACTGTGTGTGTGTCCGAAACAGTGTATAACTGTGTGTGTGTGTATGTGTCTCTGAATCAGTGTATAACTGTGTGTGTGTGTGTGTGTGTGTGTGTGTCTCTGAATTAGTGTATAACTGTGTGTGTGTGTGTATGTGTCTCTGAATCAGTGTATAACTGTGTGTGTGTCTGAATCAGTGTTTAACTGTGTGTGTGTGTCCGAATCAGTGTATAACTGTGTGTGTGTGTATGTGTCTCTGAATCAGTGTATAACTGTGTGTGTGTGTGTGTGTCTCTGAATTAGTGAATAACTGTGTGTGTGTGTGTGTATGTGTCTCTGAATCAGTGTATAACTGTGTGTATGTGTGTCTCTGAATCAGTGTATAACTGTGTGTGTGTGTGTGTCTCTGAATTAGTGTAAAACTGTGTGAGTGTGTGTGTGTGTGTCTGAATCAGTGTATAAATGTGTGTGTGTGTGTCTCTGAATCAGTGTATAACTGTGTGTGTGTGTCTCTGAATCAGTGTATAACTGTGTGTGTGTGTCTCTGAATCAGTGTATAACTGTGTGTGTGTCTCTGAATTAGTGTATAACTGTGTGTGTGTGTGTGTGTGTCTCTGAATCAGTGTATAACTTTGTGAGTGTGTGTCTCTGAATCAGTGTATAACTGTGTGTGTGTGTGTGTGTCTCTGAATCAGTGTATAACTTTGTGAGTGTGTGTCTCTGAATCAGTGTATAACTGTGTGTCTATGAATCAGTGTATAACTGTGTGTGTCTGAATCAGTGTGAGTGAGTGTGTGTGTGTGTGTCTCTGAATCAGTGTATAACTTTGTGAGTGTGTGTGTGTGTGTCTGAATCAGTGTATAACTGTGTGTGTGTCTGAATCAGTGTATAGCTGTGTGTGTGTATGTGTCTCTGAATCAGTGTATAACTGTGTGTGTGTCTTAATCAGTGTATAGCTGTGTGTGTGTGTATGTCTCTGAATCAGTGTATAACTGTGTGTGTGTGTGTCTCTGAATCAGTGTATAACTGTGTGTGTGTGTGTGTGTCTCTGAATCAGTGTATAACTGTGTGTGTGTCTGAATCAGTGTATAGCTGTGTGTGTGTGTATGTCTCTGAATCAGTGTATAACTGTGTGTGTGTGTGTCTCTGAATCAGTGTATAACTGTGTGTGTGTGTGTGTGTCTCTGAATCAGTGTAAAACTGTGTGTGTGTGTGTGTGTGTCTCTGAATCAGTGTATAACTTTGTGAGTGTGTCTCTGAATCAGTGTATAACTGTGTGTGTGTGTGTGTCTCTGAATCAATGTATAACTGTGTGTGTGTGTCTCTGAATCAGTGTATAACTGTGTGTGTGTGTGTGTCTCTGAATCAGTGTATAACTGTGTGTGTCTCTGAATCAGTGTATAACTGTGTGTGTGAGTGTGTGTGTCTCTGAATTAGTGTATAACTGTGTGTGTGTGTGTCTCTGAATCAGTGTATAACTTTGTGAGTGTGTGTGTGTGTGTGTGTGTCTCTGAATCAGTGTATAACTGTGTTTGTGTCTGAATCAGTGTGTGTTTGTGTGTGTGTGTCTCTGAATCAGTGTATAACTGTGTATGTGTGTATGTGTCTCTGAATCAGTGTATAACTGTGTGTATGTGTGTGTCTCTGAATCAGTGTATAACTGTGTGTGTGTGTGTGTGTGTGTGTGTGTGTGTGTGTCTCTGAATCAGTGTATAACTGTGTGTGTGTGTGTCTCTGAATCAGTGTATAACTGTGTGTGTCTCTGAATCAGTGTATAACTGTGTGTGTGAGTGTGTGTGTCTCTGAATTAGTGTATAACTGTGTGTGTGTGTGTCTCTGAATCAGTGTATAACTTTGTGAGTGTGTGTGTGTGTGTGTGTCTCTGAATCAGTGTATAACTGTGTTTGTGTCTGAATCAGTGTGTGTTTGTGTGTGTGTGTCTCTGAATCAGTGTATAACTGTGTATGTGTGTATGTGTCTCTGAATCAGTGTATAACTGTGTGTGTGTGTGTGTCTCTGAATCAGTGTATAACTGTGTGTGTGTGTGTGTGTGTGTGTGTGTGTGTGTCTCTCTGAATCAGTGTATAACTGTGTGTGTGTGTATGTGTCTCTGAATCAGTGTATAACTGTGTGTGTGTGTGTGTGTGTGTGTCTCTGAATCAGTGTTTAACTGTGTGTGTGTCCGAAACAGTGTATAACTGTGTGTGTGTATGTGTCTCTGAATCAGTGTATAACTGTGTGTGTGTGTGTGTGTGTGTGTCTCTGAATTAGTGTATAACTGTGTGTGTGTGTGTATGTGTCTCTGAATCAGTGTATAACTGTGTGTGTGTCTGAATCAGTGTATAACTGTGTGTGTGTGTATGTGTCTCTGAATCAGTGTATAGCTGTGTGTATGTGTGTCTCTGAATCAGTGTATAACTGTGTGTGTGTGTGTGTCTCTGAATTAGTGTATAACTGTGTGAGTGTGTGTGTGTGTGTCTGAATCAGTGTATAAATGTGTGTGTGTGTGTGTCTCTGAATCAGTGTATAACTGTGTGTGTGTGTATGTGTCTCTGAATCAGTGTATAACTGTGTGTGTCTCTGAATCAGTGTATAAATATGTGTGAGTGTATGTGTCTCTGAATCAGTGTATAACTGTGTGTGTGTGTATGTGTCTCTGAATCAGTGTATAACTGTGTGTGTGTGTATATGTGTCTCTGAATCAGTGTATAACTGTGTGTGTGTGTGTATGTGTCTCTGAATCAGTGTATAACTGTGTGTGTGTGTGTATGTGTCTCTGAGTCAGTGTATAACTGTGTGTGTGTGTGTGTGTGTCTCTGAATCAGTGTATAACTGTGTGTGTGTCTGAATCAGTGTGAGTGTTTGTGTGTGTGTGTCTGAATCAGTGTATAACTGTGTGTGTGTGTCTCTGAATCAGTGTATAACTGTGTGTTTGTGTCTGTGTCTCTGAATCAGTGTATAACTGTGTGTGTGTGTGTGTGTGTGTGTGTGTCTCTCTGAATCAGTGTACAACTGTGTGTGTGTGTGTGTGTCTCTCTGAATCAGTGTATAACTGTGTGTGTGTGTGTGTGCGTCTCTGAATCAGTGTATAACTGTGTGTGTGTGTGTGTGTCTCTGAATCAGTGTATAACTGTGTGTGTGTGTCTCTGAATTACTGTATAACTGTGTGTGTGTGTGTGTCTCTGAATCAGTGTATAACTTTGTGAGTGTGTGTGTGTGTGTCTGAATCAGTGTATAACTGTGTGTGTCTGAATCAGTGTATAGCTGTGTGTGTGTGTGTGTGTCTCTGAATCAGTGTATAACTGTGTGTGTGTGTGTGTCTGAATCAGTGTATAGCTGTGTGTGTGTGTGTGTGTGTGTGTCTCTGAATCAGTGTATAACTGTGTGTGTGTGTGTGTGTGTCTGAATCAGTGTATAACTTTGTGAGTGTGTGTCTCTGAATCAGTGTATAAGTTTGTGAGTGTGTGTCTCTGAATCAGTGTATAACTGTGTGTCTATGAATCAGTGTATAACTGTGTGTGTCTGAATCAGTGTGAGTGAGTGTGTGTGTGTGTGTCTCTGAATCAGTGTATAACTTTGTGAGTGTGTGTGTGTGTGTCTGAATCAGTGTATAACTGTGTGTGTGTCTGAATCAGTGTATAACTGTGTGTGTGTATGTGTCTCTGAATCAGTGTATAACTGTGTGTGTGTCTGAATCAGTGTATAGCTGTGTGTGTGTGTATGTGTCTTTGAATCAGTGTATAACTGTGTGTGTGTGTGTCTCTGAATCAGTGTATAACTGTGTGTGTGTGTGTGTCTCTGAATCAGTGTATAACTGTGTGTGTGTGTGTGTGTGTCTGAATCAGTGTATAACTTTGTGAGTGTGTCTCTGAATCAGTGTATAACTGTGTGTGTGTGTGTGTCTCTGAATCAATGTATAACTCTGTGTGTGTGTCTCTGAATCAGTGTATAATTGTGTGTGTCTCTGAATCAGTGTATAACTGTGTGTGTGAGTGTGTGTGTCTCTGAATTAGTGTATAACTGTGTGTGTGTGTGTGTCTCTGAATCAGTGTATAACTTTGTGAGTGTGTGTGTGTGTGTCTGAATCAGTGTGAGTGTGTGTGTCTCTGAATCACTGTATAACTGTGTGTGTGTGTGTGTGTTTCTGAATCAATGTATAACTGTGTGTGTGTGTCTGAATCAGTGTGAGTGTGTGTGTCTCTGAATCACTGTATAACTGTGTGTGTGTGTGTCTCTGAATCAGTGTATAACTGTGTGTGTGTGTCTCTGAATCAGTGTATAACTGTGTGTGTGTGTGTGTGTGACTCTGAATCAGTGTATAACTGTGTGTGTGTGTGTGTCTCTGAATCAGTGTATAACTGTGTGTGTGTGTCTCTGAATCAGTGTATAACTGTGTGTGTGTGTCTCTGAATCAGTGTATAACTGTGTGTGTGTGTCTCTGAATTAGTGTATAACTGTGTGTGTGTGTGTGTGTCTCTGAATCAGTGTATAACTTTGTGAGTGTGTGTCTCTGAATCAGTGTATAACTGTGTGTGTGTGTGTGTGTCTCTGAATCAGTGTATAACTTTGTGAGTGTGTGTCTCTGAATCAGTGTATAACTGTGTGTCTATGAATCAGTGTATAACTGTGTGTGTGTGTCTCTGAATCAGTGTATAACTGTGTGTGTCTCTGAATCAGTGTATAACTGTGTGTGTGAGTGTGTGTGTCTCTGAATTAGTGTATAACTGTGTGTCTCTGAATCAGTGTATAACTGTGTGTGTGTGTGTGTGTGTCTGAATCAGTGTATAACTTTGTGAGTGTGTCTCTGAATCAGTGTATAACTGTGTGTGTGTGTGTGTCTCTGAATCAATGTATAACTCTGTGTGTGTGTCTCTGAATCAGTGTATAACTGTGTGTGTCTCTGAATCAGTGTATAACTGTGTGTGTGAGTGTGTGTGTCTCTGAATTAGTGTATAACTGTGTGTGTGTGTGTCTCTGAATCAGTGTATAACTTTGTGAGTGTGTGTGTGTGTGTCTGAATCAGTGTGAGTGTGTGTGTCTCTGAATCACTGTATAACTGTGTGTGTGTGTGTGTGTTTCTGAATCAATGTATAACTGTGTGTGTGTGTCTGAATCAGTGTGAGTGTGTGTGTCTCTGAATCACTGTATAACTGTGTGTGTGTGTGTCTCTGAATCAGTGTATAACTGTGTGTGTGTGTCTCTGAATCAGTGTATAACTGTGTGTGTGTGTGTGTGTGACTCTGAATCAGTGTATAACTGTGTGTGTGTGTGTGTCTCTGAATCAGTGTATAACTGTGTGTATGTGTGTCTCTGAATCAGTGTATAACTGTGTGTGTGTGTGTGTCTCTGAATTAGTGTAAAACTGTGTGAGTGTGTGTGTGTGTGTCTGAATCAGTGTATAAATGTGTGTGTGTGTGTCTCTGAATCAGTGTATAACTGTGTGTGTGTGTCTCTGTATCAGTGTATAACTGTGTGTGTGTCTCTGAATTAGTGTATAACTGTGTGTGTGTGTGTGTGTGTCTCTGAATCAGTGTATAACTTTGTGAGTGTGTGTCTCTGAATCAGTGTATAACTGTGTGTGTGTGTGTGTGTCTCTGAATCAGTGTATAACTTTGTGAGTGTGTGTCTCTGAATCAGTGTATAACTGTGTGTCTATGAATCAGTGTATAACTGTGTGTGTCTGAATCAGTGTGAGTGAGTGTGTGTGTGTGTGTCTCTGAATCAGTGTATAACTTTGTGAGTGTGTGTGTGTGTGTCTGAATCAGTGTATAACTGTGTGTGTGTCTGAATCAGTGTATAGCTGTGTGTGTGTATGTGTCTCTGAATCAGTGTATAACTGTGTGTGTGTCTGAATCAGTGTATAGCTGTGTGTGTGTGTATGTCTCTGAATCAGTGTATAACTGTGTGTGTGTGTGTCTCTGAATCAGTGTATAACTGTGTGTGTGTGTGTGTGTGTGTCTCTGAATCAGTGTATAACTGTGTGTGTGTATGTGTCTCTGAATCAGTGTATAACTGTGTGTGTGTGTGTGTGTGTGTGTGTGTCTCTGAATCAGTGTTTAACTGTGTGTGTGTCCGAAACAGTGTATAACTGTGTGTGTGTGTATGTGTCTCTGAATCAGTGTATAACTGTGTGTGTGTGTGTGTGTGTGTGTGTCTCTGAATTAGTGTATAACTGTGTGTGTGTGTGTATGTGTCTCTGAATCAGTGTATAACTGTGTGTGTGTCTGAATCAGTGTTTAACTGTGTGTGTGTGTCCGAATCAGTGTATAACTGTGTGTGTGTGTATGTGTCTCTGAATCAGTGTATAACTGTGTGTGTGTGTGTGTGTGTGTCTCTGAATTAGTGAATAACTGTGTGTGTGTGTGTGTATGTGTCTCTGAATCAGTGTATAACTGTGTGTATGTGTGTCTCTGAATCAGTGTATAACTGTGTGTGTGTGTGTGTCTCTGAATTAGTGTAAAACTGTGTGAGTGTGTGTGTGTGTGTCTGAATCAGTGTATAAATGTGTGTGTGTGTGTCTCTGAATCAGTGTATAACTGTGTGTGTGTGTCTCTGAATCAGTGTATAACTGTGTGTGTGTGTCTCTGAATCAGTGTATAACTGTGTGTGTGTCTCTGAATTAGTGTATAACTGTGTGTGTGTGTGTGTGTGTCTCTGAATCAGTGTATAACTTTGTGAGTGTGTGTCTCTGAATCAGTGTATAACTGTGTGTGTGTGTGTGTGTCTCTGAATCAGTGTATAACTTTGTGAGTGTGTGTCTCTGAATCAGTGTATAACTGTGTGTCTATGAATCAGTGTATAACTGTGTGTGTCTGAATCAGTGTGAGTGAGTGTGTGTGTGTGTGTCTCTGAATCAGTGTATAACTTTGTGAGTGTGTGTGTGTGTGTCTGAATCAGTGTATAACTGTGTGTGTGTCTGAATCAGTGTATAGCTGTGTGTGTGTATGTGTCTCTGAATCAGTGTATAACTGTGTGTGTGTCTGAATCAGTGTATAGCTGTGTGTGTGTGTATGTCTCTGAATCAGTGTATAACTGTGTGTGTGTGTTTCTCTGAATCAGTGTATAACTGTGTGTGTGTGTGTGTCTCTGAATCAGTGTATAACTGTGTGTGTGTCTGAATCAGTGTATAGCTGTGTGTGTGTGTATGTCTCTGAATCAGTGTATAACTGTGTGTGTGTGTGTCTCTGAATCAGTGTATAACTGTGTGTGTGTGTGTGTGTCTCTGAATCAGTGTAAAACTGTGTGTGTGTGTGTGTGTGTCTCTGAATCAGTGTATAACTTTGTGAGTGTGTCTCTGAATCAGTGTATAACTGTGTGTGTGTGTGTGTCTCTGAATCAATGTATAACTGTGTGTGTGTGTCTCTGAATCAGTGTATAACTGTGTGTGTGTGTGTGTCTCTGAATCAGTGTATAACTGTGTGTGTCTCTGAATCAGTGTATAACTGTGTGTGTGAGTGTGTGTGTCTCTGAATTAGTGTATAACTGTGTGTGTGTGTGTCTCTGAATCAGTGTATAACTTTGTGAGTGTGTGTGTGTGTGTGTGTCTCTGAATCAGTGTATAACTGTGTTTGTGTCTGAATCAGTGTGTGTTTGTGTGTGTGTGTCTCTGAATCAGTGTATAACTGTGTATGTGTGTATGTGTCTCTGAATCAGTGTATAACTCTGTGTATGTGTCTCTGAATCAGTGTATAACTGTGTGTGTGTGTGTGTCTCTGAATCAGTGTATGACTGTGTGTGTGTGTGTGTGTGTGTGTGTGTGTGTGTGTGTGTCTCTGAATCAGTGTATAACTGTGTGTGTGTGTATGTGTCTCTGAATCAGTGTATAACTGTGTGTGTGTGTGTGTGTGTGTGTCTCTGAATCAGTGTTTAACTGTGTGTGTGTCCGAAACAGTGTATAACTGTGTGTGTGTATGTGTCTCTGAATCAGTGTATAACTGTGTGTGTGTGTGTGTGTGTGTCTCTGAATTAGTGTATAACTGTGTGTGTGTGTGTATGTGTCTCTGAATCAGTGTATAACTGTGTGTGTGTCTGAATCAGTGTATAACTGTGTGTGTGTGTATGTGTCTCTGAATCAGTGTATAACTGTGTGTATCTGTGTGTCTGAATCAGTGTATAAATGTGTGTGTGTGTGTGTCTCTGAATCAGTGTATAACTGTGTGTGTGTGTATGTGTCTCTGAATCAGTGTATAACTGTGTGTGTCTCTGAATCAGTGTATAAATGTGTGTGAGTGTATGTGTCTCTGAATCAGTGTATAACTGTGTGTGTGTGTATGTGTCTCTGAATCAGTGTATAACTGTGTGTGTGTGTATATGTGTCTCTGAATCAGTGTATAACTGTGTGTGTGTGTGTATGTGTCTCTGAATCAGTGTATAACTGTGTGTGTGTGTGTATGTGTCTCTGAGTCAGTGTATAACTGTGTGTGTGTGTGTGTGTGTCTCTGAATCAGTGTATAACTGTGTGTGTGTCTGAATCAGTGTGAGTGTTTGTGTGTGTGTGTCTGAATCAGTGTATAACTGTGTGTGTGTGTCTCTGAATCAGTGTATAACTGTGTGTTTGTGTCTGTGTCTCTGAATCAGTGTATAACTGTGTGTGTGTGTGTGTGTGTGTGTGTGTCTCTCTGAATCAGTGTACAACTGTGTGTGTGTGTGTGTGTCTCTCTGAATCAGTGTATAACTGTGTGTGTGTGTGTGTGCGTCTCTGAATCAGTGTATAACTGTGTGTGTGTGTGTGTGTCTCTGAATCAGTGTATAACTGTGTGTGTGTGTCTCTGAATTACTGTATAACTGTGTGTGTGTGTGTGTCTCTGAATCAGTGTATAACTTTGTGAGTGTGTGTGTGTGTGTCTGAATCAGTGTATAACTGTGTGTGTCTGAATCAGTGTATAGCTGTGTGTGTGTGTGTGTGTCTCTGAATCAGTGTATAACTGTGTGTGTGTGTGTCTGAATCAGTGTATAGCTGTGTGTGTGTGTGTGTGTGTCTCTGAATCAGTGTATAACTGTGTGTGTGTGTGTGTGTGTCTGAATCAGTGTATAACTTTGTGAGTGTGTGTCTCTGAATCAGTGTATAAGTTTGTGAGTGTGTGTCTCTGAATCAGTGTATAACTGTGTGTCTATGAATCAGTGTATAACTGTGTGTGTCTGAATCAGTGTGAGTGAGTGTGTGTGTGTGTGTCTCTGAATCAGTGTATAACTGTGTGTGTGTCTGAATCAGTGTATAACTGTGTGTGTGTATGTGTCTCTGAATCAGTGTATAACTTTGTGAGTGTGTGTGTGTGTGTCTGAATCAGTGTATAACTGTGTGTGTGTCTGAATCAGTGTATAACTGTGTGTGTGTATGTGTCTCTGAATCAGTGTATAACTGTGTGTGTGTCTGAATCAGTGTATAGCTGTGTGTGTGTGTATGTGTCTCTGAATCAGTGTATAACTGTGTGTGTGTGTGTCTCTGAATCAGTGTATAACTGTGTGTGTGTGTGTGTCTCTGAATCAGTGTATAACTGTGTGTGTGTGTGTGTGTGTCTGAATCAGTGTATAACTTTGTGAGTGTGTCTCTGAATCAGTGTATAACTGTGTGTGTGTGTGTGTCTCTGAATCAATGTATAACTCTGTGTGTGTGTCTCTGAATCAGTGTATAATTGTGTGTGTCTCTGAATCAGTGTATAACTGTGTGTGTGAGTGTGTGTGTCTCTGAATTAGTGTATAACTGTGTGTGTGTGTGTCTCTGAATCAGTGTATAACTTTGTGAGTGTGTGTGTGTGTGTCTGAATCAGTGTGAGTGTGTGTGTCTCTGAATCACTGTATAACTGTGTGTGTGTGTGTGTGTTTCTGAATCAATGTATAACTGTGTGTGTGTGTCTGAATCAGTGTGAGTGTGTGTGTCTCTGAATCACTGTATAACTGTGTGTGTGTGTGTCTCTGAATCAGTGTATAACTGTGTGTGTGTGTCTCTGAATCAGTGTATAACTGTGTGTGTGTGTGTGTGTGACTCTGAATCAGTGTATAACTGTGTGTGTGTGTGTGTCTCTGAATCAGTGTATAACTGTGTGTGTGTGTCTCTGAATCAGTGTATAACTGTGTGTGTGTGTCTCTGAATCAGTGTATAACTGTGTGTGTGTGTCTCTGAATTAGTGTATAACTGTGTGTGTGTGTGTGTGTCTCTGAATCAGTGTATAACTTTGTGAGTGTGTGTCTCTGAATCAGTGTATAACTGTGTGTGTGTGTGTGTGTCTCTGAATCAGTGTATAACTTTGTGAGTGTGTGTCTCTGAATCAGTGTATAACTGTGTGTCTATGAATCAGTGTATAACTGTGTGTGTGTGTCTCTGAATCAGTGTATAACTGTGTGTGTCTCTGAATCAGTGTATAACTGTGTGTGTGAGTGTGTGTGTCTCTGAATTAGTGTATAACTGTGTGTCTCTGAATCAGTGTATAACTGTGTGTGTGTGTGTGTCTGAATCAGTGTATAACTTTGTGAGTGTGTCTCTGAATCAGTGTATAACTGTGTGTGTGTGTGTGTCTCTGAATCAATGTATAACTCTGTGTGTGTGTCTCTGAATCAGTGTATAACTGTGTGTGTCTCTGAATCAGTGTATAACTGTGTGTGTGAGTGTGTGTGTCTCTGAATTAGTGTATAACTGTGTGTGTGTGTGTCTCTGAATCAGTGTATAACTTTGTGAGTGTGTGTGTGTGTGTCTGAATCAGTGTGAGTGTGTGTGTCTCTGAATCACTGTATAACTGTGTGTGTGTGTGTGTGTTTCTGAATCAATGTATAACTGTGTGTGTGTGTCTGAATCAGTGTGAGTGTGTGTGTCTCTGAATCACTGTATAACTGTGTGTGTGTGTGTCTCTGAATCAGTGTATAACTGTGTGTGTGTCTGAATCAGTGTATAGCTGTGTGTGTGTGTATGTCTCTGAATCAGTGTATAACTGTGTGTGTGTGTGTCTCTGAATCAGTGTATAACTGTGTGTGTGTGTGTGTGTGTGTCTCTGAATCAGTGTATAACTGTGTGTGTGTATGTGTCTCTGAATCAGTGTATAACTGTGTGTGTGTGTGTGTGTGTGTGTCTCTGAATCAGTGTTTAACTGTGTGTGTGTCCGAAACAGTGTATAACTGTGTGTGTGTGTATGTGTCTCTGAATCAGTGTATAACTGTGTGTGTGTGTGTGTGTGTGTGTGTCTCTGAATTAGTGTATAACTGTGTGTGTGTGTGTGTATGTGTCTCTGAATCAGTGTATAACTGTGTGTGTGTCTGAATCAGTGTTTAACTGTGTGTGTGTGTCCGAATCAGTGTATAACTGTGTGTGTGTGTATGTGTCTCTGAATCAGTGTATAACTGTGTGTGTGTGTGTGTGTCTCTGAATTAGTGAATAACTGTGTGTGTGTGTGTGTATGTGTCTCTGAATCAGTGTATAACTGTGTGTATGTGTGTCTCTGAATCAGTGTATAACTGTGTGTGTGTGTGTGTCTCTGAATTAGTGTAAAACTGTGTGAGTGTGTGTGTGTGTGTCTGAATCAGTGTATAAATGTGTGTGTGTGTGTCTCTGAATCAGTGTATAACTGTGTGTGTGTGTCTCTGAATCAGTGTATAACTGTGTGTGTGTGTCTCTGAATCAGTGTATAACTGTGTGTGTGTCTCTGAATTAGTGTATAACTGTGTGTGTGTGTGTGTGTGTCTCTGAATCAGTGTATAACTTTGTGAGTGTGTGTCTCTGAATCAGTGTATAACTGTGTGTGTGTGTGTGTGTCTCTGAATCAGTGTATAACTTTGTGAGTGTGTGTCTCTGAATCAGTGTATAACTGTGTGTCTATGAATCAGTGTATAACTTTGTGTGTCTGAATCAGTGTGAGTGAGTGTGTGTGTGTGTGTCTCTGAATCAGTGTATAACTTTGTGAGTGTGTGTGTGTGTGTCTGAATCAGTGTATAACTGTGTGTGTGTCTGAATCAGTGTATAGCTGTGTGTGTGTATGTGTCTCTGAATCAGTGTATAACTGTGTGTGTGTCTGAATCAGTGTATAGCTGTGTGTGTGTGTATGTCTCTGAATCAGTGTATAACTGTGTGTGTGTGTTTCTCTGAATCAGTGTATAACTGTGTGTGTGTGTGTGTGTCTCTGAATCAGTGTATAACTGTGTGTGTGTCTGAATCAGTGTATAGCTGTGTGTGTGTGTATGTCTCTGAATCAGTGTATAACTGTGTGTGTGTGTGTCTCTGAATCAGTGTATAACTGTGTGTGTGTGTGTGTGTCTCTGAATCAGTGTAAAACTGTGTGTGTGTGTGTGTGTGTCTCTGAATCAGTGTATAACTTTGTGAGTGTGTCTCTGAATCAGTGTATAACTGTGTGTGTGTGTGTGTCTCTGAATCAATGTATAACTGTGTGTGTGTGTCTCTGAATCAGTGTATAACTGTGTGTGTGTGTGTGTCTCTGAATCAGTGTATAACTGTGTGTGTCTCTGAATCAGTGTATAACTGTGTGTGTGAGTGTGTGTGTCTCTGAATTAGTGTATAACTGTGTGTGTGTGTGTCTCTGAATCAGTGTATAACTTTGTGAGTGTGTGTGTGTGTGTGTGTCTCTGAATCAGTGTATAACTGTGTTTGTGTCTGAATCAGTGTGTGTTTGTGTGTGTGTGTCTCTGAATCAGTGTATAACTGTGTATGTGTGTATGTGTCTCTGAATCAGTGTATAACTGTGTGTATGTGTCTCTGAATCAGTGTATAACTGTGTGTGTGTGTGTGTCTCTGAATCAGTGTATGACTGTGTGTGTGTGTGTGTGTGTGTGTGTGTGTGTGTGTCTCTGAATCAGTGTATAACTGTGTGTGTGTGTATGTGTCTCTGAATCAGTGTATAACTGTGTGTGTGTGTGTGTGTGTGTGTCTCTGAATCAGTGTTTAACTGTGTGTGTGTCCGAAACAGTGTATAACTGTGTGTGTGTATGTGTCTCTGAATCAGTGTATAACTGTGTGTGTGTGTGTGTGTGTGTGTCTCTGAATTAGTGTATAACTGTGTGTGTGTGTGTATGTGTCTCTGAATCAGTGTATAACTGTGTGTGTGTCTGAATCAGTGTATAACTGTGTGTGTGTGTATGTGTCTCTGAATCAGTGTATAACTGTGTGTATCTGTGTGTCTGAATCAGTGTATAAATGTGTGTGTGTGTGTGTCTCTGAATCAGTGTATAACTGTGTGTGTGTGTATGTGTCTCTGAATCAGTGTATAACTGTGTGTGTCTCTGAATCAGTGTATAAATGTGTGTGAGTGTATGTGTCTCTGAATCAGTGTATAACTGTGTGTGTGTGTATGTGTCTCTGAATCAGTGTATAACTGTGTGTGTGTGTATATGTGTCTCTGAATCAGTGTATAACTGTGTGTGTGTGTGTATGTGTCTCTGAATCAGTGTATAACTGTGTGTGTGTGTGTATGTGTCTCTGAGTCAGTGTATAACTGTGTGTGTGTGTGTGTGTGTCTCTGAATCAGTGTATAACTGTGTGTGTGTGTCTGAATCAGTGTGAGTGTTTGTGTGTGTGTGTCTGAATCAGTGTATAACTGTGTGTGTGTGTCTCTGAATCAGTGTATAACTGTGTGTTTGTGTCTGTGTCTCTGAATCAGTGTATAACTGTGTGTGTGTGTGTGTGTGTGTGTGTGTGTCTCTCTGAATCAGTGTACAACTGTGTGTGTGTGTGTGTGTCTCTCTGAATCAGTGTATAACTGTGTGTGTGTGTGTGTGCGTCTCTGAATCAGTGTATAACTGTGTGTGTGTGTGTGTGTCTCTGAATCAGTGTATAACTGTGTGTGTGTGTCTCTGAATTACTGTATAACTGTGTGTGTGTGTGTGTCTCTGAATCAGTGTATAACTTTGTGAGTGTGTGTGTGTGTGTCTGAATCAGTGTATAACTGTGTGTGTCTGAATCAGTGTATAGCTGTGTGTGTGTGTGTGTGTCTCTGAATCAGTGTATAACTGTGTGTGTGTGTGTGTCTGAATCAGTGTATAGCTGTGTGTGTGTGTGTGTGTGTCTCTGAATCAGTGTATAACTGTGTGTGTGTGTGTGTGTGTCTGAATCAGTGTATAACTTTGTGAGTGTGTGTCTCTGAATCAGTGTATAAGCTTGTGAGTGTGTGTCTCTGAATCAGTGTATAACTGTGTGTCTATGAATCAGTGTATAACTGTGTGTGTCTGAATCAGTGTGAGTGAGTGTGTGTGTGTGTGTCTCTGAATCAGTGTATAACTGTGTGTGTGTCTGAATCAGTGTATAACTGTGTGTGTGTATGTGTCTCTGAATCAGTGTATAACTTTGTGAGTGTGTGTGTGTGTGTCTGAATCAGTGTATAACTGTGTGTGTGTCTGAATCAGTGTATAACTGTGTGTGTGTATGTGTCTCTGAATCAGTGTATAACTGTGTGTGTGTCTGAATCAGTGTATAGCTGTGTGTGTGTGTATGTGTCTCTGAATCAGTGTATAACTGTGTGTGTGTGTGTCTCTGAATCAGTGTATAACTGTGTGTGTGTGTGTGTCTCTGAATCAGTGTATAACTGTGTGTGTGTGTGTGTGTGTCTGAATCAGTGTATAACTTTGTGAGTGTGTCTCTGAATCAGTGTATAACTGTGTGTGTGTGTGTGTCTCTGAATCAATGTATAACTCTGTGTGTGTGTCTCTGAATCAGTGTATAATTGTGTGTGTCTCTGAATCAGTGTATAACTGTGTGTGTGAGTGTGTGTGTCTCTGAATTAGTGTATAACTGTGTGTGTGTGTGTCTCTGAATCAGTGTATAACTTTGTGAGTGTGTGTGTGTGTGTCTGAATCAGTGTGAGTGTGTGTGTCTCTGAATCACTGTATAACTGTGTGTGTGTGTGTGTGTTTCTGAATCAATGTATAACTGTGTGTGTGTGTCTGAATCAGTGTGAGTGTGTGTGTCTCTGAATCACTGTATAACTGTGTGTGTGTGTGTCTCTGAATCAGTGTATAACTGTGTGTGTGTGTCTCTGAATCAGTGTATAACTGTGTGTGTGTGTGTGTGTGACTCTGAATCAGTGTATAACTGTGTGTGTGTGTGTGTCTCTGAATCAGTGTATAACTGTGTGTGTGTGTCTCTGAATCAGTGTATAATTGTGTGTGTGTGTCTCTGAATCAGTGTATAACTGTGTGTGTGTGTCTCTGAATTAGTGTATAACTGTGTGTGTGTGTGTGTGTCTCTGAATCAGTGTATAACTTTGTGAGTGTGTGTCTCTGAATCAGTGTATAACTGTGTGTGTGTGTGTGTGTCTCTGAATCAGTGTATAACTTTGTGAGTGTGTGTCTCTGAATCAGTGTATAACTGTGTGTCTATGAATCAGTGTATAACTGTGTGTGTG
Source organism: Amia ocellicauda (assembly GCF_036373705.1). Lineage (NCBI taxonomy): Eukaryota > Metazoa > Chordata > Actinopteri > Amiiformes > Amiidae > Amia > Amia ocellicauda. The sequence goes on from NC_089863.1 coordinate 22,623,474, forward strand.
TGTCTCTGAATCAGTGTATAACTGTGTGTGTCTCTGAATCAGTGTATAACTGTGTGTGTGAGTGTGTGTGTCTCTGAATTAGTGTATAACTGTGTGTCTCTGAATCAGTGTATAACTGTGTGTGTGTGTGTGTGTGTCTGAATCAGTGTATAACTTTGTGAGTGTGTCTCTGAATCAGTGTATAACTGTGTGTGTGTGTGTGTCTCTGAATCAATGTATAACTCTGTGTGTGTGTCTCTGAATCAGTGTATAACTGTGTGTGTCTCTGAATCAGTGTATAACTGTGTGTGTGAGTGTGTGTGTCTCTGAATTAGTGTATAACTGTGTGTGTGTGTGTCTCTGAATCAGTGTATAACTTTGTGAGTGTGTGTGTGTGTGTCTGAATCAGTGTGAGTGTGTGTGTCTCTGAATCACTGTATAACTGTGTGTGTGTGTGTGTGTTTCTGAATCAATGTATAACTGTGTGTGTGTGTCTGAATCAGTGTGAGTGTGTGTGTCTCTGAATCACTGTATAACTGTGTGTGTGTGTGTCTCTGAATCAGTGTATAACTGTGTGTGTGTGTCTCTGAATCAGTGTATAACTGTGTGTGTGTGTGTGTGTGACTCTGAATCAGTGTATAACTGTGTGTGTGTGTGTGTCTCTGAATCAGTGTATAACTGTGTGTATGTGTGTCTCTGAATCAGTGTATAACTGTGTGTGTGTGTGTGTCTCTGAATTAGTGTAAAACTGTGTGAGTGTGTGTGTGTGTGTCTGAATCAGTGTATAAATGTGTGTGTGTGTGTCTCTGAATCAGTGTATAACTGTGTGTGTGTGTCTCTGAATCAGTGTATAACTGTGTGTGTGTCTCTGAATTAGTGTATAACTGTGTGTGTGTGTGTGTGTGTCTCTGAATCAGTGTATAACTTTGTGAGTGTGTGTCTCTGAATCAGTGTATAACTGTGTGTGTGTGTGTGTGTCTCTGAATCAGTGTATAACTTTGTGAGTGTGTGTCTCTGAATCAGTGTATAACTGTGTGTCTATGAATCAGTGTATAACTGTGTGTGTCTGAATCAGTGTGAGTGAGTGTGTGTGTGTGTGTCTCTGAATCAGTGTATAACTTTGTGAGTGTGTGTGTGTGTGTCTGAATCAGTGTATAACTGTGTGTGTGTCTGAATCAGTGTATAGCTGTGTGTGTGTATGTGTCTCTGAATCAGTGTATAACTGTGTGTGTGTCTGAATCAGTGTATAGCTGTGTGTGTGTGTATGTCTCTGAATCAGTGTATAACTGTGTGTGTGTGTGTCTCTGAATCAGTGTATAACTGTGTGTGTGTGTGTGTCTCTGAATCAGTGTATAACTGTGTGTGTGTCTGAATCAGTGTATAGCTGTGTGTGTGTGTATGTCTCTGAATCAGTGTATAACTGTGTGTGTGTGTGTCTCTGAATCAGTGTATAACTGTGTGTGTGTGTGTGTGTCTCTGAATCAATGTATAACTGTGTGTGTGTGTCTCTGAATCAGTGTATAACTGTGTGTGTGTGTGTGTCTCTGAATCAGTGTATAACTGTGTGTGTCTCTGAATCAGTGTATAACTGTGTGTGTGAGTGTGTGTGTCTCTGAATTAGTGTATAACTGTGTGTGTGTGTGTCTCTGAATCAGTGTATAACTTTGTGAGTGTGTGTGTGTGTGTGTGTCTCTGAATCAGTGTATAACTGTGTTTGTGTCTGAATCAGTGTGTGTTTGTGTGTGTGTGTCTCTGAATCAGTGTATAACTGTGTATGTGTGTATGTGTCTCTGAATCAGTGTAAAACTGTGTGTATGTGTCTCTGAATCAGTGTATAACTGTGTGTGTGTGTGTGTCTCTGAATCAGTGTATAACTGTGTGTGTGTGTGTGTGTGTGTGTGTGTGTGTGTCTCTGAATCAGTGTATAACTGTGTGTGTGTGTATGTGTCTCTGAATCAGTGTATAACTGTGTGTGTGTGTGTGTGTGTGTGTCTCTGAATCAGTGTTTAACTGTGTGTGTGTCCGAAACAGTGTATAACTGTGTGTGTGTATGTGTCTCTGAATCAGTGTATAACTGTGTGTGTGTGTGTGTGTGTGTGTCTCTGAATTAGTGTATAACTGTGTGTGTGTGTGTATGTGTCTCTGAATCAGTGTATAACTGTGTGTGTGTCTGAATCAGTGTATAACTGTGTGTGTGTGTATGTGTCTCTGAATCAGTGTATAACTGTGTGTATGTGTGTCTCTGAATCAGTGTATAACTGTGTGTGTGTGTGTGTCTCTGAATTAGTGTATAACTGTGTGAGTGTGTGTGTGTGTGTGTCTGAATCAGTGTATAAATGTGTGTGTGTGTGTGTCTCTGAATCAGTGTGAGTGTTTGTGTGTGTGTGTCTGAATCAGTGTATAACTGTGTGTGTGTGTCTCTGAATCAGTGTATAACTGTGTGTTTGTGTCTGTGTCTCTGAATCAGTGTATAACTGTGTGTGTGTGTGTGTGTGTGTGTGTCTCTCTGAATCAGTGTACAACTGTGTGTGTGTGTGTGTGTCTCTCTGAATCAGTGTATAACTGTGTGTGTGTGTGTGTGCGTCTCTGAATCAGTGTATAACTGTGTGTGTGTGTGTGTGTCTCTGATTCAGTGTATAACTGTGTGTGTGTGTCTCTGAATTACTGTATAACTGTGTGTGTGTGTGTGTCTCTGAATCAGTGTATAACTTTGTGAGTGTTTGTGTGTGTGTCTGAATCAGTGTATAACTGTGTGTGTCTGAATCAGTGTATAGCTGTGTGTGTGTGTGTGTGTCTCTGAATCAGTGTATAACTGTGTGTGTGTGTGTGTCTGAATCAGTGTATAGCTGTGTGTGTGTGTGTGTGTGTCTCTGAATCAGTGTATAACTGTGTGTGTGTGTGTGTGTGTCTGAATCAGTGTATAACTTTGTGAGTGTGTGTCTCTGAATCAGTGTATAAGTTTGTGAGTGTGTGTCTCTGAATCAGTGTATAACTGTGTGTCTATGAATCAGTGTATAACTGTGTGTGTCTGAATCAGTGTGAGTGAGTGTGTGTGTGTGTGTCTCTGAATCAGTGTATAACTTTGTGAGTGTGTGTGTGTGTGTGTCTGAATCAGTGTATAACTGTGTGTGTGTCTGAATCAGTGTGAGTGTGTGTGTCTCTGAATCACTGTATAACTGTGTGTGTGTGTGTCTCTGAATCAGTGTATAACTGTGTGTGTGTGTCTCTGAATCAGTGTATAACTGTGTGTGTGTGTGTGTGTGACTCTGAATCAGTGTATAACTGTGTGTGTGTGTGTATGTGTCTCTGAGTCAGTGTATAACTGTGTGTGTGTGTGTGTGTGTCTCTGAATCAGTGTATAACTGTGTGTGTGTCTGAATCAGTGTGAGTGTTTGTGTGTGTGTGTCTGAATCAGTGTATAACTGTGTGTGTGTGTCTCTGAATCAGTGTATAACTGTGTGTTTGTGTCTGTGTCTCTGAATCAGTGTATAACTGTGTGTGTGTGTGTGTGTGTGTGTGTCTCTCTGAATCAGTGTACAACTGTGTGTGTGTGTGTGTGTCTCTCTGAATCAGTGTATAACTGTGTGTGTGTGTGTGTGCGTCTCTGAATCAGTGTATAACTGTGTGTGTGTGTGTGTGTCTCTGATTCAGTGTATAACTGTGTGTGTGTGTCTCTGAATTACTGTATAACTGTGTGTGTGTGTGTGTCTCTGAATCAGTGTATAACTTTGTGAGTGTTTGTGTGTGTGTCTGAATCAGTGTATAACTGTGTGTGTCTGAATCAGTGTATAGCTGTGTGTGTGTGTGTGTGTCTCTGAATCAGTGTATAACTGTGTGTGTGTGTGTGTCTGAATCAGTGTATAGCTGTGTGTGTGTGTGTGTGTGTGTGTGTCTCTGAATCAGTGTATAACTGTGTGTGTGTGTGTGTGTGTCTGAATCAGTGTATAACTTTGTGAGTGTGTGTCTCTGAATCAGTGTATAAGTTTGTGAGTGTGTGTCTCTGAATCAGTGTATAACTGTGTGTCTATGAATCAGTGTATAACTGTGTGTGTCTGAATCAGTGTGAGTGAGTGTGTGTGTGTGTGTCTCTGAATCAGTGTATAACTTTGTGAGTGTGTGTGTGTGTGTGTCTGAATCAGTGTATAACTGTGTGTGTGTCTGAATCAGTGTATAACTGTGTGTGTGTATGTGTCTCTGAATCAGTGTATAACTGTGTGTGTGTCTGAATCAGTGTATAGCTGTGTGTGTGTGTATGTGTCTCTGAATCAGTGTATAACTGTGTGTGTGTGTGTCTCTGAATCAGTGTATAACTGTGTGTGTGTGTGTGTCTCTGAATCAGTGTATAACTGTGTGTGTGTGTGTGTGTGTGTCTGAATCAGTGTATAACTTTGTGAGTGTGTCTCTGAATCAGTGTATAACTGTGTGTGTGTGTGTGTCTCTGAATCAATGTATAACTCTGTGTGTGTGTCTCTGAATCAGTGTATAACTGTGTGTGTCTCTGAATCAGTGTATAACTGTGTGTGTGAGTGTGTGTGTCTCTGAATTAGTGTATAACTGTGTGTGTGTGTGTCTCTGAATCAGTGTATAACTTTGTGAGTGTGTGTGTGTGTGTCTGAATCAGTGTGAGTGTGTGTGTCTCTGAATCACTGTATAACTGTGTGTGTGTGTGTGTGTGTTTCTGAATCAATGTATAACTGTGTGTGTGTGTCTGAATCAGTGTGAGTGTGTGTGTCTCTGAATCACTGTATAACTGTGTGTGTGTGTGTCTCTGAATCAGTGTATAACTGTGTGTGTGTGTCTCTGAATCAGTGTATAACTGTGTGTGTGTGTGTGTGTGACTCTGAATCAGTGTATAACTGTGTGTGTGTGTGTGTCTCTGAATCAGTGTATAACTGTGTGTGTGTGTCTCTGAATCAGTGTATAACTGTGTGTGTGTGTGTGTGTCTCTGAATCAGTGTATAACTTTGTGAGTGTGTGTCTCTGAATCAGTGTATAACTGTGTGTGTGTGTGTGTGTGTCTCTGAATCAGTGTATAACTTTGTGAGTGTGTGTCTCTGAATCAGTGTATAACTGTGTGTCTATGAATCAGTCTATAACTGTGTGTGTCTGAATCAGTGTGAGTGAGTGTGTGTGTTAGTGTCTCTGAATCAGTGTATAACTTTGTGAGTGTGTGTGTGTGTGTCTGAATCAGTGTATAACTGTGTGTGTGTCTTAATCAGTGTATAACTGTGTGTGTGTATGTGTCTCTGAATCAGTGTATAACTGTGTGTGTGTCTGAATCAGTGTATAGCTGTGTGTGTGTGTATGTGTCTCTGAATCAGTGTATAACTGTGTGTGTGTGTGTGTCTCTGAATCAGTGTATAACTGTGTGTGTGTGTGTGTGTGTCTGAATCAGTGTATAACTTTGTGAGTGTGTCTCTGAATCAGTGTATAACTGTGTGTGTGTGTGTGTCTCTGAATCAATGTATAACTGTGTGTGTGTGTCTCTGAATCAGTGTATAACTGTGTGTGTGTGTGTGTCTCTGAATCAGTGTATAACTGTGTGTGTCTCTGAATCAGTGTATAAATGTGTGTGTGAGTGTGTGTGTCTCTGAATTAGTGTATAACTGTGTGTGTGTGTGTCTCTGAATCAGTGTATAACTTTGTGAGTGTGTGTGTGTGTGTGTGTCTCTGAATCAGTGTATAACTGTGTGTGTGTCTGAATCAGTGTGTGTTTGTGTGTGTGTGTCTCTGAATCAGTGTATTACTGTGTATGTGTGTATGTGTCTCTGAATCAGTGTATAACTGTGTGTATGTGTCTCTGAATCAGTGTATAACTGTGTGTGTGTGTGTGTGTCTCTGAATCAGTGTATAACTGTGTGTGTGTGTGTGTGTGTGTCTCTGAATCAGTGTATAACTGTGTGTGTGTGTATGTGTCTCTGAATCAGTGTATAACTGTGTGTGTGTGTGTGTGTGTGTGTCTCTGAATCAGTGTTTAACTGTGTGTGTGTCCGAAACAGTGTATAACTGTGTGTGTGTGTATGTGTCTCTGAATCAGTGTATAACTGTGTGTGTGTGTGTGTGTGTGTCTGTGAATTAGTGTATAACTGTGTGTGTGTGTGTATGTGTCTCTGAATCAGTGTATAACTGTGTGTGTGTCTGAATCAGTGTTTAACTGTGTGTGTGTGTCCGAATCAGTGTATAACTGTGTGTGTGTGTATCTGTCTCTGAATCAGTGTATAACTGTGTGTGTGTGTGTGTGTCTCTGAATTAGTGAATAACTGTGTGTGTGTGTGTGTATGTGTCTCTGAATCAGTGTATAACTGTGTGTATGTGTGTCTCTGAATCAGTGTATAACTGTGTGTGTGTGTGTGTCTCTGAATTAGTGTAAAACTGTGTGAGTGTGTGTGTGTGTGTCTGAATCAGTGTCTAAATGTGTGTGTGTATGTGTCTCTGAATCAGTGTATAACTGTGTGTGTGTGTGTATATGTGTCTCTGAATCAGTGTATAACTGTGTGTGTGTGTATGTGTCTCTGAATCAGTGTATAACTGTGTGTGTGTGTGTGTATGTGTCTCTGAGTCAGTGTATAACTGTGTGTGTGTGTGTGTGTGTCTCTGAATCAGTGTATAACTGTGTGTGTGTCTGAATCAGTGTGAGTGTTTGTGTGTGTGTGTCTGAATCAGTGTATAACTGTGTGTGTGTGTGTGTCTGAATCAGTGTATAGCTGTGTGTGTGTGTGTGTCTCTGAATCAGTGTATAACTGTGTGTGTGTGTGTGTGTGTGTCTGAATCAGTGTATAACTTTGTGAGTGTGTCTCTGAATCAGTGTATAACTGTGTGTGTGTGTGTGTGTCTCTGAATCAGTGTATAAGTTTGTGAGTGTGTGTCTGAATCAGTTTATAACTGTGTGTCTATGAATCAGTGTATAACTGTGTGTGTCTGAATCAGTGTGAGTGAGTGTGTGTGTCTCTGAATCAGTGTATAGCTTTGTGAGTGTGTGTGTGTGTGTCTGAATCAGTGTATAACTGTGTGTGTGTGTCTGAATCAGTGTGAGTGTGTGTGTCTCTGAATCACTGTATAACTGTGTGTGTGTGTGTGTTTCTGAATCAATGTATAACTGTGTGTGTGTGTCTGAATCAGTGTGAGTGTGTGTGTCTCTGAATCACTGTATAACTGTGTGTGTGTGTGTCTCTGAATCAGTGTATAACTGTGTGTGTGTGTCTCTGAATCAGTGTATAACTGTGTGTGTGTGTGTGACTCTGAATCAGTGTATAACTGTGTGTGTGTGTGTGTCTCTGAATCACTGTATAACTGTGTGTGTGTGTGTGTCTCTGAATCAGTGTATAACTGTGTGTGTGTGTCTCTGAATCAGTGTATAACTGTGTGTGTGTGTGTGTCTCTGAATCAGTGTATAACTGTGTGTGTGTGTCTCTGAATCAGTGTATAACTGTGTGTGTGTGTCTCTGAATTAGTGTATAACTGTGTGTGTGTGTCTCTGAATTAGTGTATAACTGTGTGTGTGTGTGTGTGTGTGTCTCTGAAGCAGTGTATAACTTTGTGAGTGTGTGTCTCTGAATCAGTGTATAACTGTGTGTGTGTGTGTGTGTCTCTGAATCAGTGTATAACTTTGTGAGTGTGTGTCTCTGAATCAGTGTATAACTGTGTGTGTCTGAATCAGTGTGAGTGAGTGTGTGTGTGTGTGTCTCTGAATCAGTGTATAACTTTGTGAGTGTGTGTGTGTGTGTCTGAATCAGTGTATAACTGTTTGTGTGTCTGAATCAGTGTATAGCTGTGTGTGTGTATGTGTCTCTGAATCAGTGTATAACTGTGTGTGTGTCTGAATCAGTGTATAGCTGTGTGTGTGTGTATGTCTCTGAATCAGTGTATAACTGTGTGTGTGTGTGTGTGTGTCTGAATCAGTGTATAACTTTGTGAGTGTGTGTCTCTGAATCAGTGTATAAGTTTGTGAGTGTGTGTCTCTGAATCAGTGTATAACTGTGTGTCTATGAATCAGTGTATAACTGTGTGTGTCTGAATCAGTGTGAGTGAGTGTGTGTGTGTGTGTCTCTGAATCAGTGTATAACTTTGTGAGTGTGTGTGTGTGTGTGTCTGAATCAGTGTATAACTGTGTGTGTGTCTGAATCAGTGTATAACTGTGTGTGTGTATGTGTCTCTGAATCAGTGTATAACTGTGTGTGTGTCTGAATCAGTGTATAGCTGTGTGTGTGTGTATGTGTCTCTGAATCAGTGTATAACTGTGTGTGTGTGTGTCTCTGAATCAGTGTATAACTGTGTGTGTGTGTGTGTCTCTGAATCAGTGTATAACTGTGTGTGTGTGTGTGTGTGTGTCTGAATCAGTGTATAACTTTGTGAGTGTGTCTCTGAATCAGTGTATAACTGTGTGTGTGTGTGTGTCTCTGAATCAATGTATAACTCTGTGTGTGTGTCTCTGAATCAGTGTATAACTGTGTGTGTCTCTGAATCAGTGTATAACTGTGTGTGTGAGTGTGTGTGTCTCTGAATTAGTGTATAACTGTGTGTGTGTGTGTCTCTGAATCAGTGTATAACTTTGTGAGTGTGTGTGTGTGTGTCTGAATCAGTGTGAGTGTGTGTGTCTCTGAATCACTGTATAACTGTGTGTGTGTGTGTGTGTGTTTCTGAATCAATGTATAACTGTGTGTGTGTGTCTGAATCAGTGTGAGTGTGTGTGTCTCTGAATCACTGTATAACTGTGTGTGTGTGTGTCTCTGAATCAGTGTATAACTGTGTGTGTGTGTCTCTGAATCAGTGTATAACTGTGTGTGTGTGTGTGTGTGACTCTGAATCAGTGTATAACTGTGTGTGTGTGTGTGTCTCTGAATCAGTGTATAACTGTGTGTGTGTGTCTCTGAATCAGTGTATAACTGTGTGTGTGTGTGTGTGTCTCTGAATCAGTGTATAACTTTGTGAGTGTGTGTCTCTGAATCAGTGTATAACTGTGTGTGTGTGTGTGTGTGTCTCTGAATCAGTGTATAACTTTGTGAGTGTGTGTCTCTGAATCAGTGTATAACTGTGTGTCTATGAATCAGTCTATAACTGTGTGTGTCTGAATCAGTGTGAGTGAGTGTGTGTGTTAGTGTCTCTGAATCAGTGTATAACTTTGTGAGTGTGTGTGTGTGTGTCTGAATCAGTGTATAACTGTGTGTGTGTCTTAATCAGTGTATAACTGTGTGTGTGTATGTGTCTCTGAATCAGTGTATAACTGTGTGTGTGTCTGAATCAGTGTATAGCTGTGTGTGTGTGTATGTGTCTCTGAATCAGTGTATAACTGTGTGTGTGTGTGTGTCTCTGAATCAGTGTATAACTGTGTGTGTGTGTGTGTGTGTCTGAATCAGTGTATAACTTTGTGAGTGTGTCTCTGAATCAGTGTATAACTGTGTGTGTGTGTGTGTCTCTGAATCAATGTATAACTGTGTGTGTGTGTCTCTGAATCAGTGTATAACTGTGTGTGTGTGTGTGTCTCTGAATCAGTGTATAACTGTGTGTGTCTCTGAATCAGTGTATAAATGTGTGTGTGAGTGTGTGTGTCTCTGAATTAGTGTATAACTGTGTGTGTGTGTGTCTCTGAATCAGTGTATAACTTTGTGAGTGTGTGTGTGTGTGTGTGTCTCTGAATCAGTGTATAACTGTGTGTGTGTCTGAATCAGTGTGTGTTTGTGTGTGTGTGTCTCTGAATCAGTGTATTACTGTGTATGTGTGTATGTGTCTCTGAATCAGTGTATAACTGTGTGTATGTGTCTCTGAATCAGTGTATAACTGTGTGTGTGTGTGTGTGTCTCTGAATCAGTGTATAACTGTGTGTGTGTGTGTGTGTGTGTCTCTGAATCAGTGTATAACTGTGTGTGTGTGTATGTGTCTCTGAATCAGTGTATAACTGTGTGTGTGTGTGTGTGTGTGTGTCTCTGAATCAGTGTTTAACTGTGTGTGTGTCCGAAACAGTGTATAACTGTGTGTGTGTGTATGTGTCTCTGAATCAGTGTATAACTGTGTGTGTGTGTGTGTGTGTGTCTGTGAATTAGTGTATAACTGTGTGTGTGTGTGTATGTGTCTCTGAATCAGTGTATAACTGTGTGTGTGTCTGAATCAGTGTTTAACTGTGTGTGTGTGTCCGAATCAGTGTATAACTGTGTGTGTGTGTATCTGTCTCTGAATCAGTGTATAACTGTGTGTGTGTGTGTGTGTCTCTGAATTAGTGAATAACTGTGTGTGTGTGTGTGTATGTGTCTCTGAATCAGTGTATAACTGTGTGTATGTGTGTCTTTGAATCAGTGTATAACTGTGTGTGTGTGTGTGTCTCTGAATTAGTGTAAAACTGTGTGAGTGTGTGTGTGTGTGTCTGAATCAGTGTCTAAATGTGTGTGTGTATGTGTCTCTGAATCAGTGTATAACTGTGTGTGTGTGTGTATATGTGTCTCTGAATCAGTGTATAACTGTGTGTGTGTGTATGTGTCTCTGAATCAGTGTATAACTGTGTGTGTGTGTGTGTATGTGTCTCTGAGTCAGTGTATAACTGTGTGTGTGTGTGTGTGTGTCTCTGAATCAGTGTATAACTGTGTGTGTGTCTGAATCAGTGTGAGTGTTTGTGTGTGTGTGTCTGAATCAGTGTATAACTGTGTGTGTGTGTGTGTCTGAATCAGTGTATAGCTGTGTGTGTGTGTGTGTCTCTGAATCAGTGTATAACTGTGTGTGTGTGTGTGTGTGTGTCTGAATCAGTGTATAACTTTGTGAGTGTGTCTCTGAATCAGTGTATAACTGTGTGTGTGTGTGTGTGTCTCTGAATCAGTGTATAAGTTTGTGAGTGTGTGTCTGAATCAGTTTATAACTGTGTGTCTATGAATCAGTGTATAACTGTGTGTGTCTGAATCAGTGTGAGTGAGTGTGTGTGTCTCTGAATCAGTGTATAGCTTTGTGAGTGTGTGTGTGTGTGTCTGAATCAGTGTATAACTGTGTGTGTGTGTCTGAATCAGTGTGAGTGTGTGTGTCTCTGAATCACTGTATAACTGTGTGTGTGTGTGTGTTTCTGAATCAATGTATAACTGTGTGTGTGTGTCTGAATCAGTGTGAGTGTGTGTGTCTCTGAATCACTGTATAACTGTGTGTGTGTGTGTCTCTGAATCAGTGTATAACTGTGTGTGTGTGTCTCTGAATCAGTGTATAACTGTGTGTGTGTGTGTGACTCTGAATCAGTGTATAACTGTGTGTGTGTGTGTGTCTCTGAATCACTGTATAACTGTGTGTGTGTGTGTGTCTCTGAATCAGTGTATAACTGTGTGTGTGTGTCTCTGAATCAGTGTATAACTGTGTGTGTGTGTGTGTCTCTGAATCAGTGTATAACTGTGTGTGTGTGTCTCTGAATCAGTGTATAACTGTGTGTGTGTGTCTCTGAATTAGTGTATAACTGTGTGTGTGTGTCTCTGAATTAGTGTATAACTGTGTGTGTGTGTGTGTGTGTGTCTCTGAAGCAGTGTATAACTTTGTGAGTGTGTGTTTCTGAATCAGTGTATAACTGTGTGTGTGTGTGTGTGTCTCTGAATCAGTGTATAACTTTGTGAGTGTGTGTCTCTGAATCAGTGTATAACTGTGTGTGTCTGAATCAGTGTGAGTGAGTGTGTGTGTGTGTGTCTCTGAATCAGTGTATAACTTTGTGAGTGTGTGTGTGTGTGTCTGAATCAGTGTATAACTGTTTGTGTGTCTGAATCAGTGTATAGCTGTGTGTGTGTATGTGTCTCTGAATCAGTGTATAACTGTGTGTGTGTCTGAATCAGTGTATAGCTGTGTGTGTGTGTATGTCTCTGAATCAGTGTATAACTGTGTGTGTGTGTGTCTCTGAATCAGTGTATAACTTTGTGTGTGTGTGTGTCTCTGAATCAGTGTATAACTGTGTGTGTGTCTGAATCAGTGTATAGCTGTGTGTGTGTGTATGTCTCTGAATCAGTGTATAACTGTGTGTGTGTGTGTCTCTGAATCAGTGTATAACTGTGTGTGTGTGTGTGTCTCTGAATCAGTGTATAACTGTGTGTGTGTGTGTGTGTGTCTGAATCAGTGTATAACTTTGTGAGTGTGTCTCTGAATCAGTGTATAACTGTGTGTGTGTGTGTGTCTCTGAATCAATGTATAACTGTGTGTGTGTGTCTCTGAATCAGTGTATAACTTTGTGAGTGTGTGTGTGTGTGTCTGAATCAGTGTATAACTGTGTGTGTGTCTGAATCAGTGTATAGCTGTGTGTGTGTATGTGTCTCTGAATCAGTGTATAACTGTGTGTGTGTCTGAATCAGTGTATAGCTGTGTGTGTGTGTATGTCTCTGAATCAGTGTATAACTGTGTGTGTGTGTGTCTCTGAATCAGTGTATAACTGTGTGTGTGTGTGTGTCTCTGAATCAGTGTATAACTGTGTGTGTGTCTGAATCAGTGTATAGCTGTGTGTGTGTGTATGTCTCTGAATCAGTGTATAACTGTGTGTGTGTGTGTCTCTGAATCAGTGTATAACTGTGTGTGTGTGTGTGTGTCTCTGAATCAGTGTAAAACTGTGTGTGTGTGTGTGTGTCTCTGAATCAGTGTATAACTTTGTGAGTGTGTCTCTGAATCAGTGTATAACTGTGTGTGTGTGTGTGTCTCTGAATCAATGTATAACTGTGTGTGTGTGTCTCTGAATCAGTGTATAACTGTGTGTGTGTGTGTGTCTCTGAATCAGTGTATAACTGTGTGTGTCTCTGAATCAGTGTATAACTGTGTGTGTGAGTGTGTGTGTCTCTGAATTAGTGTATAACTGTGTGTGTGTGTGTCTCTGAATCAGTGTATAACTTTGTGAGTGTGTGTGTGTGTGTGTGTCTCTGAATCAGTGTATAACTGTGTTTGTGTCTGAATCAGTGTGTGTTTGTGTGTGTGTGTCTCTGAATCAGTGTATAACTGTGTATGTGTGTATGTGTCTCTGAATCAGTATATAACTGTGTGTATGTGTCTCTGAATCAGTGTATAACTGTGTGTGTGTGTGTGTCTCTGAATCAGTGTATAACTGTGTGTGTGTGTGTGTGTGTGTGTGTGTGTCTCTGAATCAGTGTATAACTGTGTGTGTGTGTATGTGTCTCTGAATCAGTGTATAACTGTGTGTGTGTGTGTGTGTGTGTGTCTCTGAATCAGTGTTTAACTGTGTGTGTGTCCGAAACAGTGTATAACTGTGTGTGTGTATGTGTCTCTGAATCAGTGTATAACTGTGTGTGTGTGTGTGTGTGTGTCTCTGAATTAGTGTGTAACTGTGTGTGTGTGTGTATGTGTCTCTGAATCAGTGTATAACTGTGTGTGTGTCTGAATCAGTGCTTAACTGTGTGTGTGTGTCCGAATCAGTGTATAACTGTGTGTGTGTGTGTGTGTCTCTGAATCAGTGTATAACTGTGTGTATGTGTGTCTCTGAATCAGTGTATAACTGTGTGTGTGTGTGTCTCTGAATTAGTGTATAACTGTGTGAGTGTGTGTGTGTGTGTCTGAATCAGTGTATAACTGTGTGTGTGTGTATGTGTCTCTGAATCAGTGTATAACTGTGTGTGAGTGTATGTGTCTCTGAATCAGTGTATAACTGTGTGTGTGTGTATGTGTCTCTGAATCAGTGTATAACTGTGTGTGTGTGTATATGTGTCTCTGAATCAGTGTATAACTGTGTGTGTGTGTGTATGTGTCTCTGAATCAGTGTATAACTGTGTGTGTGTGTGTATGTGTCTCTGAGTCAGTGTATAACTGTGTGTGTGTGTGTGTGTGTGTGTCTCTGAATCAGTGTATAACTGTGTGTGTGTCTGAATCAGTGTGAGTGTTTGTGTGTGTGTGTGTGTGTCTGAATCAGTGTATAACTGTGTGTGTGTGTCTCTGAATCAGTGTATAACTGTGTGTTTGTGTCTGTGTCTCTGAATCAGTGTATAACTGTGTGTGTGTGTGTGTGTGTGTGTCTCTCTGAATCAGTGTACAACTGTGTGTGTGTGTGTGTGTCTCTCTGAATCAGTGTATAACTGTGTGTGTGTGTGTGTGCGTCTCTGAATCAGTGTATAACTGTGTGTGTGTGTGTGTGTCTCTGAATCAGTGTATAACTGTGTGTGTGTGTCTCTGAATTAGTGTATAACTGTGTGTGTGTGTGTGTGTCTCTGAATCAGTGTATAACTTTGTGAGTGTGTGTGTGTGTGTCTGAATCAGTGTATAACTGTGTGTGTGTCTGAATCAGTGTATAGCTGTGTGTGTGTGTGTGTGTCTCTGAATCAGTGTATAACTGTGTGTGTGTGTGTGTCTGAATCAGTGTATAGCTGTGTGTGTGTGTGTGTGTGTCTCTGAATCAGTGTATAACTGTGTGTGTGTGTGTGTGTGTCTGAATCAGTGTATAACTTTGTGAGTGTGTGTCTCTGAATCAGTGTATAAGTTTGTGAGTGTGTGTCTCTGAATCAGTGTATAACTGTGTGTCTATGAATCAGTGTATAACTGTGTGTGTCTGAATCAGTGTGAGTGAGTGTGTGTGTGTGTGTCTCTGAATCAGTGTATAACTTTGTGAGTGTGTGTGTGTGTGTCTGAATCAGTGTATAACTGTGTGTGTGTCTGAATCAGTGTATAACTGTGTGTGTGTATGTGTCTCTGAATCAGTGTATAACTGTGTGTGTGTGTGTGACTCTGAATCAGTGTATAACTGTGTGTGTGTGTGTGTGTCTCTGAATCACTGTATAACTGTGTGTGTGTGTGTCTCTGAATCAGTGTATAACTGTGTGTGTGTGTCTCTGAATTAGTGTATAACTGTGTGTGTGTGTCTCTGAATTAGTGTATAACTGTGTGTGTGTGTGTGTGTGTGTCTCTGAAGCAGTGTATAACTTTGTGAGTGTGTGTCTCTGAATCAGTGTATAACTGTGTGTGTGTGTGTGTGTCTCTGAATCAGTGTATAACTTTGTGAGTGTGTGTCTCTGAATCAGTGTATAACTGTGTGTCTATGAATCAGTGTATAACTGTGTGTGTCTGAATCAGTGTATAACTTTGTGAGTGTGTGTGTGTGTGTCTCTGAATCAGTGTATAACTTTGTGAGTGTGTGTGTGTGTGTGTCTGAATCAGTGTATAACTGTGTGTGTGTCTGAATCAGTGTATAGCTGTGTGTGTGTATGTGTCTCTGAATCAGTGTATAACTGTGTGTGTGTCTGAATCAGTGTATAGCTGTGTGTGTGTGTATGTCTCTGAATCAGTGTATAACTGTGTGTGTCTGTGTCTCTGAATCAGTGTTTAACTTTGTGAGTGTGTGTGTGTGTGTCTGAATCAGTGTATAACTGTGTGTGTGTCTGAATCAGTGTATAGCTGTGTGTGTGTATGTGTCTCTGAATCAGTGTATAACTGTGTGTGTGTCTGAATCAGTGTATAGCTGTGTGTGTGTGTATGTCTCTGAATCAGTGTATAACTGTGTGTGTGTGTGTCTCTGAATCAGTGTATAACTTTGTGTGTGTGTGTGTCTCTGAATCAGTGTATAACTGTGTGTGTGTCTGAATCAGTGTATAGCTGTGTGTGTGTGTATGTCTCTGAATCAGTGTATAACTGTGTGTGTGTGTGTCTCTGAATCAGTGTATAACTGTGTGTGTGTGTGTGTCTCTGAATCAGTGTATAACTGTGTGTGTGTGTGTGTGTGTGTCTGAATCAGTGTATAACTTTGTGAGTGTGTCTCTGAATCAGTGTATAACTGTGTGTGTGTGTGTGTCTCTGAATCAATGTATAACTGTGTGTGTGTGTCTCTGAATCAGTGTATAACTTTGTGAGTGTGTGTGTGTGTGTCTGAATCAGTGTATAACTGTGTGTGTGTCTGAATCAGTGTATAGCTGTGTGTGTGTATGTGTCTCTGAATCAGTGTATAACTGTGTGTGTGTCTGAATCAGTGTATAGCTGTGTGTGTGTGTATGTCTCTGAATCAGTGTATAACTGTGTGTGTGTGTGTCTCTGAATCAGTGTATAACTGTGTGTGTGTGTGTGTCTCTGAATCAGTGTATAACTGTGTGTGTGTCTGAATCAGTGTATAGCTGTGTGTGTGTGTATGTCTCTGAATCAGTGTATAACTGTGTGTGTGTGTGTCTCTGAATCAGTGTATAACTGTGTGTGTGTGTGTGTGTCTCTGAATCAGTGTAAAACTGTGTGTGTGTGTGTGTGTCTCTGAATCAGTGTATAACTTTGTGAGTGTGTCTCTGAATCAGTGTATAACTGTGTGTGTGTGTGTGTGTCTCTGAATCAATGTATAACTGTGTGTGTGTGTCTCTGAATCAGTGTATAACTGTGTGTGTGTGTGTGTCTCTGAATCAGTGTATAACTGTGTGTGTCTCTGAATCAGTGTATAACTGTGTGTGTGAGTGTGTGTGTCTCTGAATTAGTGTATAACTGTGTGTGTGTGTGTCTCTGAATCAGTGTATAACTTTGTGAGTGTGTGTGTGTGTGTGTGTCTCTGAATCAGTGTATAACTGTGTTTGTGTCTGAATCAGTGTGTGTTTGTGTGTGTGTGTCTCTGAATCAGTGTATAACTGTGTATGTGTGTATGTGTCTCTGAATCAGTGTATAACTGTGTGTATGTGTCTCTGAATCAGTGTATAACTGTGTGTGTGTGTGTGTCTCTGAATCAGTGTATAACTGTGTGTGTGTGTGTGTGTGTGTGTGTGTGTCTCTGAATCAGTGTATAACTGTGTGTGTGTGTATGTGTCTCTGAATCAGTGTATAACTGTGTGTGTGTGTGTGTGTGTGTGTCTCTGAATCAGTGTTTAACTGTGTGTGTGTCCGAAACAGTGTATAACTGTGTGTGTGTATGTGTCTCTGAATCAGTGTATAACTGTGTGTGTGTGTGTGTGTGTCTCTGAATTAGTGTGTAACTGTGTGTGTGTGTGTATGTGTCTCTGAATCAGTGTATAACTGTGTGTGTGTCTGAATCAGTGTTTAACTGTGTGTGTGTGTCCGAATCAGTGTATAACTGTGTGTGTGTGTATGTGTCTCTGAATCAGTGTATAACTGTGTGTATGTGTGTCTCTGAATCAGTGTATAACTGTGTGTGTGTGTGTCTCTGAATTAGTGTATAACTGTGTGAGTGTGTGTGTGTGTGTCTGAATCAGTGTATAACTGTGTGTGTGTGTATGTGTCTCTGAATCAGTGTATAACTGTGTGTGAGTGTATGTGTCTCTGAATCAGTGTATAACTGTGTGTGTGTGTATGTGTCTCTGAATCAGTGTATAACTGTGTGTGTGTGTATATGTGTCTCTGAATCAGTGTATAACTGTGTGTGTGTGTGTATGTGTCTCTGAGTCAGTGTATAACTGTGTGTGTGTGTGTGTGTGTGTGTCTCTGAATCAGTGTATAACTGTGTGTGTGTCTGAATCAGTGTGAGTGTTTGTGTGTGTGTGTGTGTGTCTGAATCAGTGTATAACTGTGTGTGTGTGTCTCTGAATCAGTGTATAACTGTGTGTTTGTGTCTGTGTCTCTGAATCAGTGTATAACTGTGTGTGTGTGTGTGTGTGTGTGTCTCTCTGAATCAGTGTACAACTGTGTGTGTGTGTGTGTGTCTCTCTGAATCAGTGTATAACTGTGTGTGTGTGTGTGTGCGTCTCTGAATCAGTGTATAACTGTGTGTGTGTGTGTGTGTCTCTGAATCAGTGTATAACTGTGTGTGTGTGTCTCTGAATTAGTGTATAACTGTGTGTGTGTGTGTGTGTCTCTGAATCAGTGTATAACTTTGTGAGTGTGTGTGTGTGTGTCTGAATCAGTGTATAACTGTGTGTGTCTGAATCAGTGTATAGCTGTGTGTGTGTGTGTGTGTCTCTGAATCAGTGTATAACTGTGTGTGTGTGTGTGTCTGAATCAGTGTATAGCTATGTGTGTGTGTGTGTGTGTCTCTGAATCAGTGTATAACTGTGTGTGTGTGTGTGTGTGTCTGAATCAGTGTATAACTTTGTGAGTGTGTGTCTCTGAATCAGTGTATAAGTTTGTGAGTGTGTGTCTCTGAATCAGTGTATAACTGTGTGTCTATGAATCAGTGTATAACTGTGTGTGTCTGAATCAGTGTGAGTGAGTGTGTGTGTGTGTGTCTCTGAATCAGTGTATAACTTTGTGAGTGTGTGTGTGTGTGTCTGAATCAGTGTATAACTGTGTGTGTGTCTGAATCAGTGTATAACTGTGTGTGTGTATGTGTCTCTGAATCAGTGTATAACTGTGTGTGTGTCTGAATCAGTGTATAGCTGTGTGTGTGTGTATGTGTCTCTGAATCAGTGTATAACTGTGTGTGTGTGTGTCTCTGAATCAGTGTATAACTGTGTGTGTGTGTGTGTCTCTGAATCAGTGTATAACTGTGTGTGTGTGTGTGTGTGTGTCTGAATCAGTGTATAACTTTGTGAGTGTGTCTCTGAATCAGTGTATAACTGTGTGTGTGTGTGTGTCTCTGAATCAATGTATAACTCTGTGTGTGTGTCTCTGAATCAGTGTATAACTGTGTGTGTCTCTGAATCAGTGTATAACTGTGTGTGTGAGTGTGTGTGTCTCTGAATTAGTGTATAACTGTGTGTGTGTGTGTCTCTGAATCAGTGTATAACTTTGTGAGTGTGTGTGTGTGTGTCTGAATCAGTGTGAGTGTGTGTGTCTCTGAATCACTGTATAACTGTGTGTGTGTGTGTGTTTCTGAATCAATGCATAACTGTGTGTGTGTGTCTGAATCAGTGTGAGTGTGTGTGTCTCTGAATCACTGTATAACTGTGTGTGTGTGTGTCTCTGAATCAGTGTATAACTGTGTGTGTGTGTCTCTGAATCAGTGTATAACTGTGTGTGTGTGTGTGACTCTGAATCAGTGTATAACTGTGTGTGTGTGTGTGTCTCTGAATCAGTGTATAACTGTGTGTGTGTGTCTCTGAATCAGTGTATTACTGTGTGTGTGTGTCTCTGAATCAGTGTATAACTGTGTGTGTGTGTCTCTGAATTAGTGTATAACTGTGTGTGTGTGTGTGTGTCTCTGAATCAGTGTATAACTTTGTGAGTGTGTGTCTCTGAATCAGTGTATAACTGTGTGTGTGTGTGTGTGTCTCTGAATCAGTGTATAACTTTGTGAGTGTGTGTCTC
Organism: Amia ocellicauda; assembly: GCF_036373705.1. Lineage (NCBI taxonomy): Eukaryota > Metazoa > Chordata > Actinopteri > Amiiformes > Amiidae > Amia > Amia ocellicauda. The sequence continues at coordinate 22,642,548 of NC_089863.1, forward strand.
TGAATCAGTGTATAACTGTGTGTCTATGAATCAGTGTATAACTGTGTGTGTCTGAATCAGTGTGAGTGAGTGTGTGTGTGTGTGTCTCTGAATCAGTGTATAACTTTGTGAGTGTGTGTGTGTGTGTCTGAATCAGTGTATAACTGTGTGTGTGTCTGAATCAGTGTATAACTGTGTGTGTGTATGTGTCTCTGAATCAGTGTATAACTGTGTGTGTGTCTGAATCAGTGTATAGCTGTGTGTGTGTGTATGTGTCTCTGAATCAGTGTATAACTGTGTGTGTGTGTGTGTCTCTGAATCAGTGTATAACTGTGTGTGTGTGTGTGTGTGTGTCTGAATCAGTGTATAACTTTGTGAGTGTGTGTCTCTGAATCAGTGTATAAGTTTGTGAGTGTGTGTCTCTGAATCAGTGTATAACTGTGTGTCTATGAATCAGTGTATAACTGTGTGTGTCTGAATCAGTGTGAGTGAGTGTGTGTGTGTGTGTCTCTGAATCAGTGTATAACTTTGTGAGTGTGTGTGTGTGTGTCTGAATCAGTGTATAACTGTGTGTGTGTCTGAATCAGTGTATAACTGTGTGTGTGTATGTGTCTCTGAATCAGTGTATAACTGTGTGTGTGTCTGAATCAGTGTATAGCTGTGTGTGTGTGTATGTGTCTCTGAATCAGTGTATAACTGTGTGTGTGTGTGTCTCTGAATCAGTGTATAACTGTGTGTGTGTGTGTGTCTCTGAATCAGTGTATAACTGTGTGTGTGTGTGTGTGTGTGTCTGAATCAGTGTATAACTTTGTGAGTGTGTCTCTGAATCAGTGTATAACTGTGTGTGTGTGTGTGTCTCTGAATCAATGTATAACTCTGTGTGTGTGTCTCTGAATCAGTGTATAACTGTGTGTGTCTCTGAATCAGTGTATAACTGTGTGTGTGAGTGTGTGTGTCTCTGAATTAGTGTATAACTGTGTGTGTGTGTGTCTCTGAATCAGTGTATAACTTTGTGAGTGTGTGTGTGTGTGTCTGAATCAGTGTGAGTGTGTGTGTCTCTGAATCACTGTATAACTGTGTGTGTGTGTGTGTTTCTGAATCAATGTATAACTGTGTGTGTGTGTCTGAATCAGTGTGAGTGTGTGTGTCTCTGAATCACTGTATAACTGTGTGTGTGTGTGTCTCTGAATCAGTGTATAACTGTGTGTGTGTGTCTCTGAATCAGTGTATAACTGTGTGTGTGTGTGTGACTCTGAATCAGTGTATAACTGTGTGTGTGTGTGTGTCTCTGAATCAGTGTATAACTGTGTGTGTGTGTCTCTGAATCAGTGTATAACTGTGTGTGTGTGTCTCTGAATCAGTGTATAACTGTGTGTGTGTGTCTCTGAATTAGTGTATAACTGTGTGTGTGTGTGTGTGTCTCTGAATCAGTGTATAACTTTGTGAGTGTGTGTCTCTGAATCAGTGTATAACTGTGTGTGTGTGTGTGTGTCTCTGAATCAGTGTATAACTTTGTGAGTGTGTGTCTCTGAATCAGTGTATAACTGTGTGTCTATGAATCAGTGTATAACTGTGTGTGTCTGAATCAGTGTGAGTGAGTGTGTGTGTGTGTGTCTCTGAATCAGTGTATAACTTTGTGAGTGTGTGTGTGTGTGTCTGAATCAGTGTATAACTGTGTGTGTGTCTGAATCAGTGTATAACTGTGTGTGTGTATGTGTCTCTGAATCAGTGTATAACTGTGTGTGTGTCTGAATCAGTGTATAGCTGTGTGTGTGTGTATGTGTCTCTGAATCAGTGTATAACTGTGTGTGTGTGTGTGTCTCTGAATCAGTGTATAACTGTGTGTGTGTGTGTGTGTGTCTGAATCAGTGTATAACTTTGTGAGTGTGTCTCTGAATCAGTGTATAACTGTGTGTGTGTGTGTGTCTCTGAATCAATGTATAACTGTGTGTGTGTGTCTCTGAATCAGTGTATAACTTTGTGAGTGTGTGTGTGTGTGTCTGAATCAGTGTATAACTGTGTGTGTGTCTGAATCAGTGTATAGCTGTGTGTGTGTATGTGTCTCTGAATCAGTGTATAACTGTGTGTGTGTCTGAATCAGTGTATAGCTGTGTGTGTGTGTATGTCTCTGAATCAGTGTATAACTGTGTGTGTGTGTCTCTGAATCAGTGTATAACTGTGTGTGTGTGTGTGTCTCTGAATCAGTGTATAACTGTGTGTGTGTCTGAATCAGTGTATAGCTGTGTGTGTGTGTATGTCTCTGAATCAGTGTATAACTGTGTGTGTGTGTGTCTCTGAATCAGTGTATAACTGTGTGTGTGTGTGTGTGTCTCTGAATCAGTGTAAAACTGTGTGTGTGTGTGTGTGTGTCTCTGAATCAGTGTATAACTTTGTGAGTGTGTCTCTGAATCAGTGTATAACTGTGTGTGTGTGTGTGTGTCTCTGAATCAATGTATAACTGTGTGTGTGTGTCTCTGAATCAGTGTATAACTGTGTGTGTGTGTGTGTCTCTGAATCAGTGTATAACTGTGTGTGTCTCTGAATCAGTGTATAACTGTGTGTGTGAGTGTGTGTGTCTCTGAATTAGTGTATAACTGTGTGTGTGTGTGTCTCTGAATCAGTGTATAACTTTGTGAGTGTGTGTGTGTGTGTGTGTCTCTGAATCAGTGTATAACTGTGTTTGTGTCTGAATCAGTGTGTGTTTGTGTGTGTGTGTCTCTGAATCAGTGTATAACTGTGTATGTGTGTATGTGTCTCTGAATCAGTGTATAACTGTGTGTATGTGTCTCTGAATCAGTGTATAACTGTGTGTGTGTGTGTGTCTCTGAATCAGTGTATAACTGTGTGTGTGTGTGTGTGTGTGTGTGTGTGTCTCTGAATCAGTGTATAACTGTGTGTGTGTGTATGTGTCTCTGAATCAGTGTATAACTGTGTGTGTGTGTGTGTGTGTGTGTCTCTGAATCAGTGTTTAACTGTGTGTGTGTCCGAAACAGTGTATAACTGTGTGTGTGTATGTGTCTCTGAATCAGTGTATAACTGTGTGTGTGTGTGTGTGTGTGTCTCTGAATTAGTGTGTAACTGTGTGTGTGTGTGTATGTGTCTCTGAATCAGTGTATAACTGTGTGTGTGTCTGAATCAGTGTTTAACTGTGTGTGTGTGTCCGAATCAGTGTATAACTGTGTGTGTGTGTATGTGTCTCTGAATCAGTGTATAACTGTGTGTATGTGTGTCTCTGAATCAGTGTATAACTGTGTGTGTGTGTGTCTCTGAATTAGTGTATAACTGTGTGAGTGTGTGTGTGTGTGTCTGAATCAGTGTATAACTGTGTGTGTGTGTATGTGTCTCTGAATCAGTGTATAACTGTGTGTGAGTGTATGTGTCTCTGAATCAGTGTATAACTGTGTGTGTGTGTATGTGTCTCTGAATCAGTGTATAACTGTGTGTGTGTGTATATGTGTCTCTGAATCAGTGTATAACTGTGTGTGTGTGTGTATGTGTCTCTGAGTCAGTGTATAACTGTGTGTGTGTGTGTGTGTGTGTGTCTCTGAATCAGTGTATAACTGTGTGTGTGTCTGAATCAGTGTGAGTGTTTGTGTGTGTGTGTGTGTGTCTGAATCAGTGTATAACTGTGTGTGTGTGTCTCTGAATCAGTGTATAACTGTGTGTTTGTGTCTGTGTCTCTGAATCAGTGTATAACTGTGTGTGTGTGTGTGTGTGTGTGTCTCTCTGAATCAGTGTACAACTGTGTGTGTGTGTGTGTGTCTCTCTGAATCAGTGTATAACTGTGTGTGTGTGTGTGTGCGTCTCTGAATCAGTGTATAACTGTGTGTGTGTGTGTGTGTCTCTGAATCAGTGTATAACTGTGTGTGTGTGTCTCTGAATTAGTGTATAACTGTGTGTGTGTGTGTGTGTCTCTGAATCAGTGTATAACTTTGTGAGTGTGTGTGTGTGTGTCTGAATCAGTGTATAACTGTGTGTGTCTGAATCAGTGTATAGCTGTGTGTGTGTGTGTGTGTCTCTGAATCAGTGTATAACTGTGTGTGTGTGTGTGTCTGAATCAGTGTATAGCTATGTGTGTGTGTGTGTGTGTCTCTGAATCAGTGTATAACTGTGTGTGTGTGTGTGTGTGTCTGAATCAGTGTATAACTTTGTGAGTGTGTGTCTCTGAATCAGTGTATAAGTTTGTGAGTGTGTGTCTCTGAATCAGTGTATAACTGTGTGTCTATGAATCAGTGTATAACTGTGTGTGTCTGAATCAGTGTGAGTGAGTGTGTGTGTGTGTGTCTCTGAATCAGTGTATAACTTTGTGAGTGTGTGTGTGTGTGTCTGAATCAGTGTATAACTGTGTGTGTGTCTGAATCAGTGTATAACTGTGTGTGTGTATGTGTCTCTGAATCAGTGTATAACTGTGTGTGTGTCTGAATCAGTGTATAGCTGTGTGTGTGTGTATGTGTCTCTGAATCAGTGTATAACTGTGTGTGTGTGTGTCTCTGAATCAGTGTATAACTGTGTGAGTGTGTGTGTCTCTGAATCAGTGTATAACTGTGTGTGTGTGTGTGTGTGTGTCTGAATCAGTGTATAACTTTGTGAGTGTGTCTCTGAATCAGTGTATAACTGTGTGTGTGTGTGTGTCTCTGAATCAATGTATAACTCTGTGTGTGTGTCTCTGAATCAGTGTATAACTGTGTGTGTCTCTGAATCAGTGTATAACTGTGTGTGTGAGTGTGTGTGTCTCTGAATTAGTGTATAACTGTGTGTGTGTGTGTCTCTGAATCAGTGTATAACTTTGTGAGTGTGTGTGTGTGTGTGTCTGAATCAGTGTGAGTGTGTGTGTCTCTGAATCACTGTATAACTGTGTGTGTGTGTGTGTTTCTGAATCAATGCATAACTGTGTGTGTGTGTCTGAATCAGTGTGAGTGTGTGTGTCTCTGAATCACTGTATAACTGTGTGTGTGTGTGTCTCTGAATCAGTGTATAACTGTGTGTGTGTGTCTCTGAATCAGTGTATAACTGTGTGTGTGTGTGTGACTCTGAATCAGTGTATAACTGTGTGTGTGTGTGTGTCTCTGAATCAGTGTATAACTGTGTGTGTGTGTCTCTGAATCAGTGTATAACTGTGTGTGTGTGTCTCTGAATCAGTGTATAACTGTGTGTGTGTGTCTCTGAATTAGTGTATAACTGTGTGTGTGTGTGTGTGTCTCTGAATCAGTGTATAACTTTGTGAGTGTGTGTCTCTGAATCAGTGTATAACTGTGTGTGTGTGTGTGTGTCTCTGAATCAGTGTATAACTTTGTGAGTGTGTGTCTCTGAATCAGTGTATAACTGTGTGTCTATGAATCAGTGTATAACTGTGTGTGTCTGAATCAGTGTGAGTGAGTGTGTGTGTGTGTGTCTCTGAATCAGTGTATAACTTTGTGAGTGTGTGTGTGTGTGTCTGAATCAGTGTATAACTGTGTGTGTGTCTGAATCAGTGTATAACTGTGTGTGTGTATGTGTCTCTGAATCAGTGTATAACTGTGTGTGTGTCTGAATCAGTGTATAGCTGTGTGTGTGTGTATGTGTCTCTGAATCAGTGTATAACTGTGTGTGTGTGTGTGTCTCTGAATCAGTGTATAACTGTGTGTGTGTGTGTGTGTGTGTCTGAATCAGTGTATAACTTTGTGAGTGTGTGTCTCTGAATCAGTGTATAAGTTTGTGAGTGTGTGTCTCTGAATCAGTGTATAACTGTGTGTCTATGAATCAGTGTATAACTGTGTGTGTCTGAATCAGTGTGAGTGAGTGTGTGTGTGTGTGTCTCTGAATCAGTGTATAACTTTGTGAGTGTGTGTGTGTGTGTCTGAATCAGTGTATAACTGTGTGTGTGTCTGAATCAGTGTATAACTGTGTGTGTGTATGTGTCTCTGAATCAGTGTATAACTGTGTGTGTGTCTGAATCAGTGTATAGCTGTGTGTGTGTGTATGTGTCTCTGAATCAGTGTATAACTGTGTGTGTGTGTGTCTCTGAATCAGTGTATAACTGTGTGTGTGTGTGTGTCTCTGAATCAGTGTATAACTGTGTGTGTGTGTGTGTGTGTGTCTGAATCAGTGTATAACTTTGTGAGTGTGTCTCTGAATCAGTGTATAACTGTGTGTGTGTGTGTGTCTCTGAATCAATGTATAACTCTGTGTGTGTGTCTCTGAATCAGTGTATAACTGTGTGTGTCTCTGAATCAGTGTATAACTGTGTGTGTGAGTGTGTGTGTCTCTGAATTAGTGTATAACTGTGTGTGTGTGTGTCTCTGAATCAGTGTATAACTTTGTGAGTGTGTGTGTGTGTGTCTGAATCAGTGTGAGTGTGTGTGTCTCTGAATCACTGTATAACTGTGTGTGTGTGTGTGTTTCTGAATCAATGTATAACTGTGTGTGTGTGTCTGAATCAGTGTGAGTGTGTGTGTCTCTGAATCACTGTATAACTGTGTGTGTGTGTGTCTCTGAATCAGTGTATAACTGTGTGTGTGTGTCTCTGAATCAGTGTATAACTGTGTGTGTGTGTGTGACTCTGAATCAGTGTATAACTGTGTGTGTGTGTGTGTCTCTGAATCAGTGTATAACTGTGTGTGTGTGTCTCTGAATCAGTGTATAACTGTGTGTGTGTGTCTCTGAATCAGTGTATAACTGTGTGTGTGTGTCTCTGAATTAGTGTATAACTGTGTGTGTGTGTGTGTGTCTCTGAATCAGTGTATAACTTTGTGAGTGTGTGTCTCTGAATCAGTGTATAACTGTGTGTGTGTGTGTGTGTCTCTGAATCAGTGTATAACTTTGTGAGTGTGTGTCTCTGAATCAGTGTATAACTGTGTGTCTATGAATCAGTGTATAACTGTGTGTGTCTGAATCAGTGTGAGTGAGTGTGTGTGTGTGTGTCTCTGAATCAGTGTATAACTTTGTGAGTGTGTGTGTGTGTGTCTGAATCAGTGTATAACTGTGTGTGTGTCTGAATCAGTGTATAACTGTGTGTGTGTATGTGTCTCTGAATCAGTGTATAACTGTGTGTGTGTCTGAATCAGTGTATAGCTGTGTGTGTGTGTATGTGTCTCTGAATCAGTGTATAACTGTGTGTGTGTGTGTGTCTCTGAATCAGTGTATAACTGTGTGTGTGTGTGTGTGTGTCTGAATCAGTGTATAACTTTGTGAGTGTGTCTCTGAATCAGTGTATAACTGTGTGTGTGTGTGTGTCTCTGAATCAATGTATAACTGTGTGTGTGTGTCTCTGAATCAGTGTATAACTGTGTGTGTGTGTGTGTGTCTCTGAATCAGTGTATAACTGTGTGTGTCTCTGAATCAGTGTATAAATGTGTGTGTGAGTGTGTGTGTCTCTGAATTAGTGTATAACTGTGTGTGTGTGTGTCTCTGAATCAGTGTATAACTTTGTGAGTGTGTGTGTGTGTGTGTGTCTCTGAATCAGTGTATAACTGTGTGTGTGTCTGAATCAGTGTGTGTTTGTGTGTGTGTGTCTCTGAATCAGTGTATTACTGTGTATGTGTGTATGTGTCTCTGAATCAGTGTATAACTGTGTGTATGTGTCTCTGAATCAGTGTATAACTGTGTGTGTGTGTGTGTGTCTCTGAATCAGTGTATAACTGTGTGTGTGTGTGTGTGTGTGTCTCTGAATCAGTGTATAACTGTGTGTGTGTGTATGTGTCTCTGAATCAGTGTATAACTGTGTGTGTGTGTGTGTGTGTGTCTCTGAATCAGTGTTTAACTGTGTGTGTGTCCGAAACAGTGTATAACTGTGTGTGTGTGTATGTGTCTCTGAATCAGTGTATAACTGTGTGTGTGTGTGTGTGTGTCTCTGAATTAGTGTATAACTGTGTGTGTGTGTGTATGTGTCTCTGAATCAGTGTATAACTGTGTGTGTGTCTGAATCAGTGTTTAACTGTGTGTGTGTGTCCGAATCAGTGTATAACTGTGTGTGTGTGTATCTGTCTCTGAATCAGTGTATAACTGTGTGTGTGTGTGTGTGTCTCTGAATTAGTGAATAACTGTGTGTGTGTGTGTGTATGTGTCTCTGAATCAGTGTATAACTGTGTGTATGTGTGTCTCTGAATCAGTGTATAACTGTGTGTGTGTGTGTGTCTCTGAATTAGTGTAAAACTGTGTGAGTGTGTGTGTGTGTGTCTGAATCAGTGTATAAATGTGTGTGTGTGTGTGTCTCTGAATCAGTGTATAACTGTGTGTGTGTGTATGTGTCTCTGAATCAGTGTATAACTGTGTGTGAGTGTATGTGTCTCTGAATCAGTGTATAACTGTGTGTGTGTGTATGTGTCCCTGAATCAGTGTATAACTGTGTGTGTGTGTGTATATGTGTCTCTGAATCAGTGTATAACTGTGTGTGTGTGTATGTGTCTCTGAATCAGTGTATAACTGTGTGTGTGTGTGTATGTGTCTCTGAGTCAGTGTATAACTGTGTGTGTGTGTGTGTGTGTGTGTCTCTGAATCAGTGTATAACTGTGTGTGTGTCTGAATCAGTGTGAGTGTTTGTGTGTGTGTGTCTGAATCAGTGTATAACTGTGTGTGTGTCTGAATCAGTGTATAGCTGTGTGTGTGTGTGTGTGTCTCTGAATCAGTGTATAACTGTGTGTGTGTGTGTGTCTGAATCAGTGTATAGCTGTGTGTGTGTGTGTGTCTCTGAATCAGTGTATAACTGTGTGTGTGTGTGTGTGTGTGTCTGAATCAGTGTATAACTTTGTGAGTGTGTCTCTGAATCAGTGTATAACTGTGTGTGTGTGTGTGTGTCTCTGAATCAGTGTATAAGTTTGTGAGTGTGTGTCTGAATCAGTTTATAACTGTGTGTCTATGAATCAGTGTATAACTGTGTGTGTCTGAATCAGTGTGAGTGAGTGTGTGTGTGTGTCTCTGAATCAGTGTATAGCTTTGTGAGTGTGTGTGTGTGTGTCTGAATCAGTGTATAACTGTGTGTGTGTGTCTGAATCAGTGTGAGTGTGTGTGTCTCTGAATCACTGTATAACTGTGTGTGTGTGTGTGTTTCTGAATCAATGTATAACTGTGTGTGTGTGTCTGAATCAGTGTGAGTGTGTGTGTCTCTGAATCACTGTATAACTGTGTGTGTGTGTGTGTCTCTGAATCAGTGTATAACTGTGTGTGTGTGTCTCTGAATCAGTGTATAACTGTGTGTGTGTGTGTGACTCTGAATCAGTGTATAACTGTGTGTGTGTGTGTGTGTCTCTGAATCAGTGTATAACTGTGTGTGTGTGTCTCTGAATCAGTGTATAACTGTGTGTGTGTGTCTCTGAATCAGTGTATAACTGTGTGTGTGTGTCTCTGAATTAGTGTATAACTGTGTGTGTGTGTGTGTGTGTCTCTGAAGCAGTGTATAACTTTGTGAGTGTGTGTCTCTGAATCAGTGTATAACTGTGTGTGTGTGTGTGTGTCTCTGAATCAGTGTATAACTTTGTGAGTGTGTGTCTCTGAATCAGTGTATAACTGTGTGTCTATGAATCAGTGTATAACTGTTTGTGTCTGAATCAGTGTGAGTGAGTGTGTGTGTGTGTGTCTCTGAATCAGTGTATAACTTTGTGAGTGTGTGTGTGTGTGTCTGAATCAGTGTATAACTGTGTGTGTGTCTGAATCAGTGTATAGCTGTGTGTGTGTATGTGTCTCTGAATCAGTGTATAACTGTGTGTGTGTCTGAATCAGTGTATAGCTGTGTGTGTGTGTATGTCTCTGAATCAGTGTATAACTGTGTGTGTGTGTGTCTCTGAATCAGTGTATAACTGTGTGTGTGTCTGAATCAGTGTATAGCTGTGTGTGTGTGTATGTCTCTGAATCAGTGTATAACTGTGTGTGTGTGTGTCTCTGAATCAGTGTATAACTGTGTGTGTGTGTGTGTCTCTGAATCAGTGTATAACTGTGTGTGTGTGTGTGTGTGTCTGAATCAGTGTATAACTTTGTGAGTGTGTCTCTGAATCAGTGTATAACTGTGTGTGTGTGTGTGTCTCTGAATCAATGTATAACTGTGTGTGTGTGTCTCTGAATCAGTGTATAACTGTGTGTGTCTCTGAATCAGTGTATAACTGTGTGTGTGAGTGTGTGTGTCTCTGAATTAGTGTATAACTGTGTGTGTGTGTGTCTCTGAATCAGTGTATAACTTTGTGAGTGTGTGTGTGTGTGTGTGTCTCTGAATCAGTGTATAACTGTTTTTGTGTCTGAATCAGTGTGTGTTTGTGTGTGTGTGTCTCTGAATCAGTGTATAACTGTGTATGTGTGTATGTGTCTCTGAATCAGTGTATAACTGTGTGTATGTGTCTCTGAATCAGTGTATAACTGTGTGTGTGTGTGTCTCTGAATCAGTGTATAACTGTGTGTGTGTGTGTGTGTGTGTGTGTCTCTGAATCAGTGTATAACTGTGTGTGTGTGTATGTGTCTCTGAATCAGTGTATAACTGTGTGTGTGTGTGTGTGTGTGTGTCTCTGAATCAGTGTTTAACTGTGTGTGTGTCCGAAACAGTGTATAACTGTGTGTGTGTATGTGTCTCTGAATCAGTGTATAACTGTGTGTGTGTGTGTGTGTGTGTCTCTGAATTAGTGTATAACTGTGTGTGTGTGTATGTGTCTCTGAATCAGTGTATAACTGTGTGTGTGTCTGAATCAGTGTTTAACTGTGTGTGTGTGTCCGAATCAGTGTATAACTGTGTGTGTGTGTATGTGTCTCTGAATCAGTGTATAACTGTGTGTATGTGTGTCTCTGAATCAGTGTATAACTGTGTGTGTGTGTGTGTCTCTGAATTAGTGTATAACTGTGTGAGTGTGTGTGTGTGTGTCTGAATCAGTGTATAAATGTGTGTGTGTGTGTGTCTCTGAATCAGTGTATAACTGTGTGTGTGTGTATGTGTCTCTGAATCAGTGTATAACTGTGTGTGAGTGTATGTGTCTCTGAATCAGTGTATAACTGTGTGTGTGTGTATGTGTCTCTGAATCAGTGTATAACTGTGTGTGTGTGTATATGTGTCTCTGAATCAGTGTATAACTGTGTGTGTGTGTGTATGTGTCTCTGAATCAGTGTATAACTGTGTGTGTGTGTGTATGTGTCTCTGAGTCAGTGTATAACTGTGTGTGTGTGTGTGTGTGTGTCTCTGAATCAGTGTATAACTGTGTGTGTGTCTGAATCAGTGTGAGTGTTTGTGTGTGTGTGTCTGAATCAGTGTATAACTGTGTGTGTGTGTCTCTGAATCAGTGTATAACTGTGTGTTTGTGTCTGTGTCTCTGAATCAGTGTATAACTGTGTGTGTGTGTGTGTGTGTGTGTGTGTGTCTCTCTGAATCAGTGTACAACTGTGTGTGTGTGTGTGTGTCTCTCTGAATCAGTGTATAACTGTGTGTGTGTGTGTGCGTCTCTGAATCAGTGTATAACTGTGTGTGTGTGTGTGTGTGTCTCTGAATCAGTGTATAACTGTGTGTGTGTGTCTCTGAATTAGTGTATAACTGTGTGTGTGTGTGTGTCTCTGAATCAGTGTATAACTTTGTGAGTGTGTGTGTGTGTGTGTCTGAATCAGTGTATAACTGTGTGTGTGTCTGAATCAGTGTATAGCTGTGTGTGTGTGTGTGTGTCTCTGAATCAGTGTATAATTGTGTGTGTGTGTGTGTCTGAATCAGTGTATAGCTGTGTGTGTGTGTGTGTGTGTCTCTGAATCAGTGTATAACTGTGTGTGTGTGTGTGTGTGTCTGAATCAGTGTATAACTTTGTGAGTGTGTGTCTCTGAATCAGTGAATAAGTTTGTGAGTGTGTGTCTCTGAATCAGTGTATAACTGTGTGTCTATGAATCAGTGTATAACTGTGTGTGTCTGAATCAGTGTGAGTGAGTGTGTGTGTGTGTGTCTCTGAATCAGTGTATAACTTTGTGAGTGTGTGTGTGTGTGTCTGAATCAGTGTATAACTGTGTGTGTGTCTGAATCAGTGTATAACTGTGTGTGTGTATGTGTCTCTGAATCAGTGTATAACTGTGTGTGTTTGTGTATGTGTCTCTGAATCAGTGTATAACTGTGTGTGTGTGTGTGTGTGTGTGTCTCTGAATCAGTGTTTAACTGTGTGTGTGTCCGAAACAGTGTATAACTGTGTGTGTGTATGTGTCTCTGAATCAGTGTATAACTGTGTGTGTGTGTGTGTGTGTCTCTGAATTAGTGTATAACTGTGTGTGTGTGTGTATGTGTCTCTGAATCAGTGTATAACTGTGTGTGTGTCTGAATCAGTGTTTAACTGTGTGTGTGTGTCCGAATCAGTGTATAACTGTGTGTGTGTGTATGTGTCTCTGAATCAGTGTATAACTGTGTGTATGTGTGTCTCTGAATCAGTGTATAACTGTGTGTGTGTGTGTGTCTCTGAATTAGTGTATAACTGTGTGAGTGTGTGTGTGTGTGTCTGAATCAGTGTATAAATGTGTGTGTGTGTGTGTCTCTGAATCAGTGTATAACTGTGTGTGTGTGTATGTGTCTCTGAATCAGTGTATAACTGTGTGTGTGTGTATATGTGTCTCTGAATCAGTGTATAACTGTGTGTGTGTGTGTATGTGTCTCTGAATCAGTGTATAACTGTGTGTGTGTGTGTATGTGTCTCTGAGTCAGTGTATAACTGTGTGTGTGTGTGTGTGTGTCTCTGAATCAGTGTATAACTGTGTGTGTGTGTATATGTGTCTCTGAATCAGTGTATAACTGTGTGTGTGTGTGTATGTGTCTCTGAATCAGTGTATAACTGTGTGTGTGTGTGTATGTGTCTCTGAGTCAGTGTATAACTGTGTGTGTGTGTGTGTGTGTCTCTGAATCAGTGTATAACTGTGTGTGTGTCTGAATCAGTGTGAGTGTTTGTGTGTGTGTGTCTGAATCAGTGTATAACTGTGTGTGTGTGTCTCTGAATCAGTGTATAACTGTGTGTTTGTGTCTGTGTCTCTGAATCAGTGTATAACTGTGTGTGTGTGTGTGTGTGTGTGTGTGTGTGTCTCTCTGAATCAGTGTACAACTGTGTGTGTGTGTGTGTGTCTCTCTGAATCAGTGTATAACTGTGTGTGTGTGTGTGCGTCTCTGAATCAGTGTATAACTGTGTGTGTGTGTGTGTGTCTCTGAATCAGTGTATAACTGTGTGTGTGTGTCTCTGAATTAGTGTATAACTGTGTGTGTGTGTGTGTCTCTGAATCAGTGTATAACTTTGTGAGTGTGTGTGTGTGTGTGTCTGAATCAGTGTATAACTGTGTGTGTGTCTGAATCAGTGTATAGCTGTGTGTGTGTGTGTGTGTCTCTGAATCAGTGTATAATTGTGTGTGTGTGTGTGTCTGAATCAGTGTATAGCTGTGTGTGTGTGTGTGTGTGTCTCTGAATCAGTGTATAACTGTGTGTGTGTGTGTGTGTGTCTGAATCAGTGTATAACTTTGTGAGTGTGTGTCTCTGAATCAGTGTATAAGTTTGTGAGTGTGTGTCTCTGAATCAGTGTATAACTGTGTGTCTATGAATCAGTGTATAACTGTGTGTGTCTGAATCAGTGTGAGTGAGTGTGTGTGTGTGTGTCTCTGAATCAGTGTATAACTTTGTGAGTGTGTGTGTGTGTGTCTGAATCAGTGTATAACTGTGTGTGTGTCTGAATCAGTGTATAACTGTGTGTGTGTATGTGTCTCTGAATCAGTGTATAACTGTGTGTGTGTCTGAATCAGTGTATAGCTGTGTGTGTGTGTATGTGTCTCTGAATCAGTGTATAACTGTGTGTGTGTGTGTCTCTGAATCAGTGTATAACTGTGTGTGTGTGTGTGTCTCTGAATCAGTGTATAACTGTGTGTGTGTGTGTGTGTGTGTGTCTGAATCAGTGTATAACTTTGTGAGTGTGTCTCTGAATCAGTGTATAACTGTGTGTGTGTGTGTCTCTGAATCAATGTATAACTCTGTGTGTGTGTCTCTGAATCAGTGTATAACTGTGTGTGTCTCTGAATCAGTGTATAACTGTGTGTGTGAGTGTGTGTGTCTCTGAATTAGTGTATAACTGTGTGTGTGTGTGTCTCTGAATCAGTGTATAACTTTGTGAGTGTGTGTGTGTGTGTCTGAATCAGTGTGAGTGTGTGTGTCTCTGAATCACTGTATAACTGTGTGTGTGTGTGTGTTTCTGAATCAATGTATAACTGTGTGTGTGTGTCTGAATCAGTGTGAGTGTGTGTGTCTCTGAATCACTGTATAACTGTGTGTGTGTGTGTCTCTGAATCAGTGTATAACTGTGTGTGTGTGTCTCTGAATCAGTGTATAACTGTGTGTGTGTGTGTGACTCTGAATCAGTGTATAACTGTGTGTGTGTGTGTGTCTCTGAATCAGTGTATAACTGTGTGTGTGTGTCTCTGAATCAGTGTATAACTGTGTGTGTGTGTCTCTGAATTAGTGTATAACTGTGTGTGTGTGTGTGTGTCTCTGAATCAGTGTATAACTTTGTGAGTGTGTGTCTCTGAATCAGTGTATAACTGTGTGTGTGTGTGTGTGTCTCTGAATCAGTGTATAACTTTGTGAGTGTGTGTCTCTGAATCAGTGTATAACTGTGTGTCTATGAATCAGTGTATAACTGTGTGTGTCTGAATCAGTGTGAGTGAGTGTGTGTGTGTGTGTCTCTGAATCAGTGTATAACTTTGTGAGTGTGTGTGTGTGTGTCTGAATCAGTGTATAACTGTGTGTGTGTCTGAATCAGTGTATAACTGTGTGTGTGTATGTGTCTGAATCAGTGTATAACTGTGTGTGTGTCTGAATCAGTGTATAGCTGTGTGTGTGTGTATGTGTCTCTGAATCAGTGTATAACTGTGTGTGTGTGTGTGTCTCTGAATCAGTGTATAACTGTGTGTGTGTGTGTGTGTGTCTGAATCAGTGTATAACTTTGTGAGTGTGTCTCTGAATCAGTGTATAACTGTGTGTGTGTGTGTGTCTCTGAATCAATGTATAACTGTGTGTGTGTGTCTCTGAATCAGTGTATAACTGTGTGTGTGTGTGTGTCTCTGAATCAGTGTATAACTTTGTGTGTCTCTGAATCAGTGTATAAATGTGTGTGTGAGTGTGTGTGTCTCTGAATTAGTGTATAACTGTGTGTGTGTGTGTCTCTGAATCAGTGTATAACTTTGTGAGTGTGTGTGTGTGTGTGTGTCTCTGAATCAGTGTATAACTGTGTGTGTGTCTGAATCAGTGTGTGTTTGTGTGTGTGTGTCTCTGAATCAGTGTATTACTGTGTATGTGTGTATGTGTCTCTGAATCAGTGTATAACTGTGTGTATGTGTCTCTGAATCAGTGTATATCTGTGTGTGTGTGTGTGTGTCTCTGAATCAGTGTATAACTGTGTGTGTGTGTGTGTGTGTGTCTCTGAATCAGTGTATAACTGTGTGTGTGTGTATGTGTCTCTGAATCAGTGTATAACTGTGTGTGTGTGTGTGTGTGTGTGTCTCTGAATCAGTGTTTAACTGTGTGTGTGTCCGAAACAGTGTATAACTGTGTGTGTGTGTATGTGTCTCTGAATCAGTGTATAACTGTGTGTGTGTGTGTGTGTGTCTCTGAATTAGTGTATAACTGTGTGTGTGTGTGTATGTGTCTCTGAATCAGTGTATAACTGTGTGTGTGTCTGAATCAGTGTTTAACTGTGTGTGTGTGTCCGAATCAGTGTATAACTGTGTGTGTGTGTATCTGTCTCTGAATCAGTGTATAACTGTGTGTGTGTGTGTGTGTCTCTGAATTAGTGAATAACTGTGTGTGTGTGTGTATGTGTCTCTGAATCAGTGTATAACTGTGTGTATGTGTGTCTCTGAATCAGTGTATAACTGTGTGTGTGTGTGTCTCTGAATTAGTGTAAAACTGTGTGAGTGTGTGTGTGTGTGTCTGAATCAGTGTATAAATGTGTGTGTGTGTGTGTCTCTGAATCAGTGTATAACTGTGTGTGTGTGTATGTGTCTCTGAATCAGTGTATAACTGTGTGTGAGTGTATGTGTCTCTGAATCAGTGTATAACTGTGTGTGTGTGTATGTGTCTCTGAATCAGTGTATAACTGTGTGTGTGTGTATATATGTGTCTCTGAATCAGTGTATAACTGTGTGTGTGTGTATGTGTCTCTGAATCAGTGTATAACTGTGTGTGTGTGTGTATGTGTCTCTGAGTCAGTGTATAACTGTGTGTGTGTGTGTGTGTCTCTGAATCAGTGTATAACTGTGTGTGTGTCTGAATCAGTGTGAGTGTTTGTATGTGTGTGTCTGAATCAGTGTATAACTGTGTGTGTGTCTGAATCAGTGTATAGCTGTGTGTGTGTGTTTGTGTCTCTGAATCAGTGTATAACTGTGTGTGTGTGTGTGTCTGAATCAGTGTATAGCTGTGTGTGTGTGTGTGTCTCTGAATCAGTGTATAACTGTGTGTGTGTGTGTGTGTGTGTCTGAATCAGTGTATAACTTTGTGAGTGTGTCTCTGAATCAGTGTATAACTGTGTGTGTGTGTGTGTGTCTCTGAATCAGTGTATAAGTTTGTGAGTGTGTGTCTGAATCAGTTTATAACTGTGTGTCTATGAATCAGTGTATAACTGTGTGTGTCTGAATCAGTGTGAGTGAGTGTGTGTGTGTGTCTCTGAATCAGTGTATAGCTTTGTGAGTGTGTGTGTGTGTGTCTGAATCAGTGTATAACTGTGTGTGTGTGTCTGAATCAGTGTGAGTGTGTGTGTCTCTGAATCACTGTATAACTGTGTGTGTGTGTGTGTTTCTGAATCAATGTATAACTGTGTGTGTGTCTCTGAATCAGTGTGAGTGTGTGTGTCTCTGAATCAGTGTATAACTGTGTGTGTGTGTGTCTCTGAATCAGTGTATAACTGTGTGTGTGTGTGTGTGTGTGTCTCTGAATCAGTGTATAACTGTGTGTGTGTGTATGTGTCTCTGAATCAGTGTATAACTGTGTGTGTGTGTGTGTGTGTGTGTCTCTGAATCAGTGTTTAACTGTGTGTGTGTCCGAAACAGTGTATAACTGTGTGTGTGTATGTGTCTCTGAATCAGTGTATAACTGTGTGTGTGTGTGTGTGTGTCTCTGAATTAGTGTATAACTGTGTGTGTGTGTGTATGTGTCTCTGAATCAGTGTATAACTGTGTGTGTGTCTGAATCAGTGTTTAACTGTGTGTGTGTGTCCGAATCAGTGTATAACTGTGTGTGTGTGTATCTGTCTCTGAATCAGTGTATAACTGTGTGTGTGTGTGTGTGTCTCTGAATTAGTGAATAACTGTGTGTGTGTGTGTATGTGTCTCTGAATCAGTGTATAACTGTGTGTATGTGTGTCTCTGAATCAGTGTATAACTGTGTGTGTGTGTGTCTCTGAATTAGTGTAAAACTGTGTGAGTGTGTGTGTGTGTGTCTGAATCAGTGTATAAATGTGTGTGTGTGTGTGTCTCTGAATCAGTGTATAACTGTGTGTTTGTGTATGTGTCTCTGAATCAGTGTATAACTGTGTGTGAGTGTATGTGTCTCTGAATCAGTGTATAACTGTGTGTGTGTGTATGTGTCTCTGAATCAGTGTATAACTGTGTGTGTGTGTATATATGTGTCTCTGAATCAGTGTATAACTGTGTGTGTGTGTATGTGTCTCTGAATCAGTGTATAACTGTGTGTGTGTGTGTATGTGTCTCTGAGTCAGTGTATAACTGTGTGTGTGTGTGTGTGTCTCTGAATCAGTGTATAACTGTGTGTGTGTCTGAATCAGTGTGAGTGTTTGTATGTGTGTGTCTGAATCAGTGTATAACTGTGTGTGTGTCTGAATCAGTGTATAGCTGTGTGTGTGTGTTTGTGTCTCTGAATCAGTGTATAACTGTGTGTGTGTGTGTGTCTGAATCAGTGTATAGCTGTGTGTGTGTGTGTGTCTCTGAATCAGTGTATAACTGTGTGTGTGTGTGTGTGTGTGTCTGAATCAGTGTATAACTTTGTGAGTGTGTCTCTGAATCAGTGTATAACTGTGTGTGTGTGTGTGTGTCTCTGAATCAGTGTATAAGTTTGTGAGTGTGTGTCTGAATCAGTTTATAACTGTGTGTCTATGAATCAGTGTATAACTGTGTGTGTCTGAATCAGTGTGAGTGAGTGTGTGTGTGTGTCTCTGAATCAGTGTATAGCTTTGTGAGTGTGTGTGTGTGTGTCTGAATCAGTGTATAACTGTGTGTGTGTGTCTGAATCAGTGTGAGTGTGTGTGTCTCTGAATCACTGTATAACTGTGTGTGTGTGTGTGTTTCTGAATCAATGTATAACTGTGTGTGTGTGTCTGAATCAGTGTGAGTGTGTGTGTCTCTGAATCAGTGTATAACTGTGTGTGTGTGTGTCTCTGAATCAGTGTATAACTGTGTGTGTGTGTCTCTGAATCAGTGTATAACTGTGTGTGTGTGTGTGACTCTGAATCAGTGTATAACTGTGTGTGTGTGTGTGTGTGTCTCTGAATCAGTGTATAACTGTGTGTGTGTGTGTCTCTGAATCAGTGTATAACTGTGTGTGTGTGTCTCTGAATCAGTTTATAACTGTGTGTGTGTGTCTCTGAATTAGTGTATAACTGTGTGTGTGTGTGTGTGTGTCTCTGAAGCAGTGTATAACTTTGTGAGTGTGTGTCTCTGAATCAGTGTATAACTGTGTGTGTGTGTGTGTGTGTCTCTGAATCAGTGTATAACTTTGTGAGTGTGTGTCTCTGAATCAGTGTATAACTGTGTGTCTATGAATCAGTGTATAACTGTGTGTGTCTGAATCAGTGTGAGTGAGTGTGTGTGTGTGTGTCTCTGAATCAGTGTATAACTTTGTGAGTGTGTGTGTGTGTGTCTGAATCAGTGTATAACTGTGTGTGTGTCTGAATCAGTGTATAGCTGTGTGTGTGTATGTGTCTCTGAATCAGTGTATAACTGTGTGTGTGTCTGAATCAGTGTATAGCTGTGTGTGTGTGTATGTCTCTGAATCAGTGTATAACTGTGTGTGTGTGTGTCTCTGAATCAGTGTATAACTGTGTGTGTGTGTGTGTCTCTGAATCAGTGTATAACTGTGTGTGTGTCTGAATCAGTGTATAGCTGTGTGTGTGTGTATGTCTCTGAATCAGTGTATAACTGTGTGTGTGTGTGTCTCTGAATCAGTGTATAACTGTGTGTGTGTGTGTGTCTCTGAATCAGTGTATAACTGTGTGTGTGAGTGTGTGTGTCTCTGAATTAGTGTATAACTGTGTGTGTGTGTGTCTCTGAATCAGTGTATAACTTTGTGAGTGTGTGTGTGTGTGTGTGTCTCTGAATCAGTGTATAACTGTGTTTGTGTCTGAATCAGTGTGTGTTTGTGTGTGTGTGTCTCTGAATCAGTGTATAACTGTGTATGTGTGTATGTGTCTCTGAATCAGTGTATAACTGTGTGTGTGTGTGTGTCTCTGAATCAGTGTATAACTGTGTGTGTGTGTCTCTGAATTAGTGTATAACTGTGTGTGTGTGTGTGTGTGTCTCTGAATCAGTGTATAACTTTGTGAGTGTGTGTCTCTGAATCAGTGTATAACTGTGTGTGTGTGTGTGTGTCTCTGAATCAGTGTATAACTTTGTGAGTGTGTGTCTCTGAATCAGTGTATAACTGTGTGTCTATGAATCAGTGTATAACTGTGTGTGTCTGAATCAGTGTGAGTGAGTGTGTGTGTGTGTGTCTCTGAATCAGTGTATAACTTTGTGAGTGTGTGTGTGTGTGTCTGAATCAGTGTATAACTGTGTGTGTGTCTGAATCAGTGTATAACTGTGTGTGTGTATGTGTCTCTGAATCAGTGTATAACTGTGTGTGTGTCTGAATCAGTGTATAGCTGTGTGTGTGTGTATGTGTCTCTGAATCAGTGTATAACTGTGTGTGTGTGTGTCTCTGAATCAGTGTATAACTGTGTGTGTGTGTGTGTCTCTGAATCAGTGTATAACTGTGTGTGTGTGTGTGTGTGTGTCTGAATCAGTGTATAACTGTGTGTGTGTGTGTCTCTGAATCAGTGTATAACTGTGTGTGTGTGTGTGTCTCTGAATCAGTGTATAACTGTGTGTGTGTGTGTGTATGTCTCTGAATCAGTGTATAACTTTGTGAGTGTGTCTCTGAATCAGTGTATAACTGTGTGTGTGTGTGTGTCTCTGAATCAATGTATAACTGTGTGTGTGTGTCTCTGAATCAGTGTATAACTGTGTGTGTGTGTGTGTGTGTCTCTGAATCAGTGTATAACTGTGTGTGTCTCTGAATCAGTGTATAACTGTGTGTGTGAGTGTGTGTGTCTCTGAATTAGTGTATAACTGTGTGTGTGTGTGTCTCTGATTCAGTGTATAACTTTGTGAGTGTGTGTGTGTGTGTCTGAATCAGTGTGAGTGTGTGTGTCTCTGAATCACTGTATAACTGTGTGTGTGTGTGTGTGTTTCTGAATCAATGTATAACTGTGTGTGTGTGTCTGAATCAGTGTGAGTGTGTGTGTCTCTGAATCACTGTATAACTGTGTGTGTGTGTCTCTGAATCAGTGTATAACTGTGTGTGTGTGACTCTGAATCAGTGTATAACTGTGTGTGTGTGTGACTCTGAATCAGTGTATAACTGTGTGTGTGTGTGTGTGTGTCTCTGAATCAGTGTATAACTGTGTGTGTGTGTCTCTGAATCAGTGTATAACTGTGTGTGTGTGTCTCTGAATCAGTGTATAACTGTGTGTGTGTGTGTGACTCTGAATCAGTGTATAACTGTGTGTGTGTGTGTGTCTCTGAATCAGTGTATAACTGTGTGTGTGTGTCTCTGAATCAGTGTATAACTGTGTGTGTGTGTCTCTGAATCAGTGTATAACTGTGTGTGTGTGTCTCTGAATTAGTGTATAACTGTGTGTGTGTGTGTGTGTCTCTCTGAATCAGTGTATAACTGTGTGTGTGTGTGTGTGTCTCTCTGAATCAGTGTATAACTGTGTGTGTGTGTGTGTGTGTCTCTGAATCAGTGTATAACTGTGTGTGTGTGTGTGTGTCTCTGAATCAGTGTATAACTGTGTGAGTGTGTCTCTGAATTAGTGTATAACTGTGTGTGTGTGTGTGTCTCTGAATCAGTGTATAACTTTGTGAGTGTGTGTGTGTGTGTCTGAATCAGTGTATAACTGTGTGTGTGTCTGAATCAGTGTATAGCTGTGTGTGTGTGTGTGTGTCTCTGAATCAGTGTATAACTGTGTGTGTGTGTGTGTCTGAATCAGTGTATAGCTGTGTGTGTGTGTGTGTCTCTGAATCAGTGTATAACTGTGTGTGTGTGTGTGTGTGTCTGTATCAGTGTATAACTTTGTGAGTGTGTGTCTCTGAATCAGTGTATAACTGTGTGTGTGTGTGTGTGTCTCTGAATCAGTGTATAAGTTTGTGAGTGTGTGTCTGAATCAGTGTATAACTGTGTGTCTATGAATCAGTGTATAACTGTGTGTGTCTGAATCAGTGTGAGTGAGTGTGTATGTGTGTGTCTCTGAATCAGTGTATAACTTTGTGAGTGTGTGTGTGTGTGTCTGAATCAGTGTGAGTGTGTGTGTCTCTGAATCACTGTATAACTGTGTGTGTGTGTGTGTTTCTGAATCAATGTATAACTGTGTGTGTGTGTCTGAATCAGTGTGAGTGTGTGTGTGTGTGTGTGTCTCTGAATCAGTGTATAACTTTGTGAGTGTGTGTGTGTGTGTCTGAATCAGTGTATAACTGTGTGTCTATGAATCAGTGTATAACTGTGTGTGTCTGAATCAGTGTGAGTGAGTGTGTGTGTGTGTGTCTCTGAATCAGTGTATAACTTTGTGAGTGTGTGTGTGTGTGTCTGAATCAGTGTATAACTGTGTGTGTGTCTGAATCAGTGTATAACTGTGTGTGTGTATGTGTCTCTGAATCAGTGTATAACTGTGTGTGTGTCTGAATCAGTGTATAGCTGTGTGTGTGTGTATGTGTCTCTGAATCAGTGTATAACTGTGTGTGTGTGTGTCTCTGAATCAGTGTATAACTGTGTGTGTGTGTGTGTCTCTGAATCAGTGTATAACTGTGTGTGTGTGTGTGTGTGTGTGTCTGAATCAGTGTATAACTTTGTGAGTGTGTCTCTGAATCAGTGTATAACTGTGTGTGTGTGTGTGTCTCTGAATCAATGTATAACTGTGTGTGTGTGTCTCTGAATCAGTGTATAACTGTGTGTGTGTGTGTGTGTGTCTCTGAATCAGTGTATAACTGTGTGTGTCTCTGAATCAGTGTATAACTGTGTGTGTGAGTGTGTGTGTCTCTGAATTAGTGTATAACTGTGTGTGTGTGTGTCTCTGAATCAGTGTATAACTTTGTGAGTGTGTGTGTGTGTGTCTGAATCAGTGTGAGTGTGTGTGTCTCTGAATCACTGTATAACTGTGTGTGTGTGTGTGTTTCTGAATCAATGTATAACTGTGTGTGTGTGTCTGAATCAGTGTGAGTGTGTGTGTCTCTGAATCACTGTATAACTGTGTGTGTGTGTCTCTGAATCAGTGTATAACTGTGTGTGTGTGTCTCTGAATCAGTGTATAACTGTGTGTGTGTGTGTGACTCTGAATCAGTGTATAACTGTGTGTGTGTGTGTGTCTCTGAATCAGTGTATAACTGTGTGTGTGTGTCTCTGAATCAGTGTATAACTGTGTGTGTGTGTCTCTGAATCAGTGTATAACTGTGTGTGTGTGTGTGACTCTGAATCAGTGTATAACTGTGTGTGTGTGTGTGTCTCTGAATCAGTGTATAACTGTGTGTGTGTGTCTCTGAATCAGTGTATAACTGTGTGTGTGTGTCTCTGAATCAGTGTATAACTGTGTGTGTGTGTCTCTGAATTAGTGTATAACTGTGTGTGTGTGTGTGTGTCTCTCTGAATCAGTGTATAACTGTGTGTGTGTGTGTGTGTCTCTCTGAATCAGTGTATAACTGTGTGTGTGTGTGTGTGTGTCTCTGAATCAGTGTATAACTGTGTGTGTGTGTGTGTGTCTCTGAATCAGTGTATAACTGTGTGAGTGTGTCTCTGAATTAGTGTATAACTGTGTGTGTGTGTGTGTCTCTGAATCAGTGTATAACTTTGTGAGTGTGTGTGTGTGTGTCTGAATCAGTGTATAACTGTGTGTGTGTCTGAATCAGTGTATAGCTGTGTGTGTGTGTGTGTGTCTCTGAATCAGTGTATAACTGTGTGTGTGTGTGTGTCTGAATCAGTGTATAGCTGTGTGTGTGTGTGTGTCTCTGAATCAGTGTATAACTGTGTGTGTGTGTGTGTGTGTCTGTATCAGTGTATAACTTTGTGAGTGTGTGTCTCTGAATCAGTGTATAACTGTGTGTGTGTGTGTGTGTCTCTGAATCAGTGTATAAGTTTGTGAGTGTGTGTCTGAATCAGTGTATAACTGTGTGTCTATGAATCAGTGTATAACTGTGTGTGTCTGAATCAGTGTGAGTGAGTGTGTATGTGTGTGTCTCTGAATCAGTGTATAACTTTGTGAGTGTGTGTGTGTGTGTCTGAATCAGTGTGAGTGTGTGTGTCTCTGAATCACTGTATAACTGTGTGTGTGTGTGTGTTTCTGAATCAATGTATAACTGTGTGTGTGTGTCTGAATCAGTGTGAGTGTGTGTGTCTCTGAATCAGTGTATAACTGTGTGTGTGTGTGTCTCTGAATCAGTGTATAACTGTGTGTGTGTGTCTCTGAATCAGTGTATAACTGTGTGTGTGTGTGTGTCTCTGAATCAGTGTATAACTGTGTGTGTGTGTCTCTGAATCAGTGTATAACTGTGTGTGTGTGTGTGACTCTGAATCAGTGTATAACTGTGTGTGTGTGTGTGTCTCTGAATCAGTGTATAACTGTGTGTGTGTGTCTCTGAATCAGTGTATAACTGTGTGTGTGTGTCTCTGAATCAGTGTATAACTGTGTGTGTGTGTGTCTCTGAATTAGTGTATAACTGTGTGTGTGTGTGTGTGTCTCTGAATCAGTGTATAACTTTGTGAGTGTGTGTCTCTGAATCAGTGTATAACTGTGTGTGTGTGTGTGTGTGTCTCTGAATCAGTGTATAACTTTGTGAGTGTGTGTCTCTGAATCAGTGTATAACTGTGTGTCTATGAATCAGTGTATAACTGTGTGTGTCTGAATCAGTGTGAGTGAGTGTGTGTGTGTGTGTCTCTGAATCAGTGTATAACTTTGTGAGTGTGTGTGTGTGTGTCTGAATCAGTGTATAACTGTGTGTGTGTCTGAATCAGTGTATAACTGTGTGTGTGTATGTGTCTCTGAATCAGTGTATAACTGTGTGTGTGTCTGAATCAGTGTATAGCTGTGTGTGTGTGTATGTGTCTCTGAATCAGTGTATAACTGTGTGTGTGTGTGTCTCTCAATCAGTGTATAACTGTGTGTGTGTGTGTGTCTCTGAATCAGTGTATAACTGTGTGTGTGTGTGTGTGTGTGTGTCTGAATCAGTGTATAACTTTGTGAGTGTGTCTCTGAATCAGTGTATAACTGTGTGTGTGTGTGTGTCTCTGAATCAATGTATAACTCTGTGTGTGTGTCTCTGAATCAGTGTATAACTTTGTGTGTGTATGTGTGTCTCTGAATCAGTGTATAACTGTGTGTGTCTCTGAATCAGTGTATAACTGTGTGTGTGAGTGTGTGTGTCTCTGAATTAGTGTATAACTGTGTGTGTGTGTGTCTCTGAATCAGTGTATAACTTTGTGAGTGTGTGTGTGTGTGTCTAAATCAGTGTGAGTGTGTGTGTCTCTGAATCACTGTATAACTGTGTGTGTGTGTGTCTCTGAATCAGTGTATAACTGTGTGTGTGTGTCTCTGAATCAGTGTATAACTGTGTGTGTGTGTGTGTCTCTGAATCAGTGTATAACTGTGTGTGTGTGTCTCTGAATCAGTGTATAACTGTGTGTGTGTGTGTGACTCTGAATCAGTGTATAACTGTGTGTGTGTGTGTGTCTCTGATTCAGTGTATAACTGTGTGTGTGTGTCTCTGAATCAGTGTATAACTGTGTGTGTGTGTCTCTGAATCAGTGTATAACTGTGTGTGTGTGTCTCTGAATTAGTGTATAACTGTGTGTGTGTGTGTGTGTCTCTGAATCAGTGTATAACTTTGTGAGTGTGTGTCTCTGAATCAGTGTATAACTGTGTGTGTGTGTGTGTTTCTGAATCAATGTATAACTGTGTGTGTGTGTCTGAATCAGTGTGAGTGTGTGTGTCTCTGAATCACTGTATAACTGTGTGTGTGTGTCTCTGAATCAGTGTATAACTGTGTGTGTGTGTCTCTGAATCAGTGTATAACTGTGTGTGTGTGTGACTCTGAATCAGTGTATAACTGTGTGTGTGTGTGTGTGTGTCTCTGAATCAGTGTATAACTGTGTGTGTGTGTCTCTGAATCAGTGTATAACTGTGTGTGTGTGTTTCTCTGAATCAGTGTATAACTGTGTGTGTGTGTCTCTGAATTAGTGTATAACTGTGTGTGTGTGTGTGTGTCTCTGAATCAGTGTATAACTTTGTGAGTGTGTGTCTCTGAATCAGTGTATAACTGTGTGTGTGTGTGTGTCTCTGAATCAGTGTATAACTTTGTGAGTGTGTGTCTCTGAATCAGTGTATAACTGTGTGTCTATGAATCAGTGTATAACTGTGTGTGTCTGAATCAGTGTGAGTGAGTGTGTGTGTGTGTGTCTCTGAATCAGTGTATAACTTTGTGAGTGTGTGTGTGTGTGTCTGAATCAGTGTATAACTGTGTGTGTGTCTGAATCAGTGTATAACTGTGTGTGTGTATGTGTCTCTGAATCAGTGTATAACTTTGTGAGTGTGTCTCTGAATCAGTATATATCTGTGTGTGTGTGTGTGTCTCTGAATCAGTGTATAACTGTGTGAGTGTGTCTCTGAATTAGTGTATAACTGTGTGTGTGTGTGTGTCTCTGAATCAGTGTATAACTTTGTGAGTGTGTGTGTGTGTGTCTGAATCAGTGTATAACTGTGTGTGTGTCTGAATCAGTGTATAGCTGTGTGTGTGTGTGTGTGTCTCTGAATCAGTGTATAACTGTGTGTGTGTGTGTGTCTGAATCAGTGTATAGCTGTGTGTGTGTGTGTGTCTCTGAATCAGTGTATAACTGTGTGTGTGTGTGTGTGTGTCTGTATCAGTGTATAACTTTGTGAGTGTGTGTCTCTGAATCAGTGTATAACTGTGTGTGTGTGTGTGTGTCTCTGAATCAGTGTATAAGTTTGTGAGTGTGTGTCTGAATCAGTGTATAACTGTGTGTCTATGAATCAGTGTATAACTGTGTGTGTCTGAATCAGTGTGAGTGAGTGTGTATGTGTGTGTCTCTGAATCAGTGTATAACTTTGTGAGTGTGTGTGTGTGTGTCTGAATCAGTGTGAGTGTGTGTGTCTCTGAATCACTGTATAACTGTGTGTGTGTGTGTGTTTCTGAATCAATGTATAACTGTGTGTGTGTGTCTGAATCAGTGTGAGTGTGTGTGTCTCTGAATCAGTGTATAACTGTGTGTGTGTGTGTCTCTGAATCAGTGTATAACTGTGTGTGTGTGTCTCTGAATCAGTGTATAACTGTGTGTGTGTGTGTCTCTGAATCAGTGTATAACTGTGTGTGTGTGTCTCTGAATCAGTGTATAACTGTGTGTGTGTGTGTGACTCTGAATCAGTGTATAACTGTGTGTGTGTGTGTGTCTCTGAATCAGTGTATAACTGTGTGTGTGTGTCTCTGAATCAGTGTATAACTGTGTGTGTGTGTCTCTGAATCAGTGTATAACTGTGTGTGTGTGTCTCTGAATTAGTGTATAACTGTGTGTGTGTGTGTGTGTCTCTGAATCAGTGTATAACTTTGTGAGTGTGTGTCTCTGAATCAGTGTATAACTGTGTGTGTGTGTGTGTGTGTGTCTCTGAATCAGTGTATAACTTTGTGAGTGTGTGTCTCTGAATCAGTGTATAACTGTGTGTCTATGAATCAGTGTATAACTGTGTGTGTCTGAATCAGTGTGAGTGAGTGTGTGTGTGTGTGTCTCTGAATCAGTGTATAACTTTGTGAGTGTGTGTGTGTGTGTCTGAATCAGTGTATAACTGTGTGTGTGTCTGAATCAGTGTATAACTGTGTGTGTGTATGTGTCTCTGAATCAGTGTATAACTGTGTGTGTGTCTGAATCAGTGTATAGCTGTGTGTGTGTGTATGTGTCTCTGAATCAGTGTATAACTGTGTGTGTGTGTGTCTCTGAATCAGTGTATAACTGTGTGTGTGTGTGTGTCTCTGAATCAGTGTATAACTGTGTGTGTGTGTGTGTGTGTGTGTCTGAATCAGTGTATAACTTTGTGAGTGTGTCTCTGAATCAGTGTATAACTGTGTGTGTGTGTGTGTCTCTGAATCAATGTATAACTCTGTGTGTGTGTCTCTGAATCAGTGTATAACTGTGTGTGTGTATGTGTGTCTCTGAATCAGTGTATAACTGTGTGTGTCTCTGAATCAGTGTATAACTGTGTGTGTGAGTGTGTGTGTCTCTGAATTAGTGTATAACTGTGTGTGTGTGTGTCTCTGAATCAGTGTATAACTTTGTGAGTGTGTGTGTGTGTGTCTAAATCAGTGTGAGTGTGTGTGTCTCTGAATCACTGTATAACTGTGTGTGTGTGTGTCTCTGAATCAGTGTATAACTGTGTGTGTGTGTCTCTGAATCAGTGTATAACTGTGTGTGTGTGTGTGTCTCTGAATCAGTGTATAACTGTGTGTGTGTGTGTGACTCTGAATCAGTGTATAACTGTGTGTGTGTGTGTGTCTCTGATTCAGTGTATAACTGTGTGTGTGTGTCTCTGAATCAGTGTATAACTGTGTGTGTGTGTCTCTGAATCAGTGTATAACTGTGTGTGTGTGTCTCTGAATTAGTGTATAACTGTGTGTGTGTGTGTGTGTCTCTGAATCAGTGTATAACTTTGTGAGTGTGTGTCTCTGAATCAGTGTATAACTGTGTGTGTGTGTGTGTTTCTGAATCAATGTATAACTGTGTGTGTGTGTCTGAATCAGTGTGAGTGTGTGTGTCTCTGAATCACTGTATAACTGTGTGTGTGTGTCTCTGAATCAGTGTATAACTGTGTGTGTGTGTCTCTGAATCAGTGTAAAACTGTGTGTGTGTGTGTGACTCTGAATCAGTGTATAACTGTGTGTGTGTGTGTGTCTCTGAATCAGTGTATAACTGTGTGTGTGTGTCTCTGAATCAGTGTATAACTGTGTGTGTGTGTTTCTCTGAATCAGTGTATAACTGTGTGTGTGTGTCTCTGAATTAGTGTATAACTGTGTGTGTGTGTGTGTCTCTGAATCAGTGTATAACTTTGTGAGTGTGTGTCTCTGAATCAGTGTATAACTGTGTGTCTATGAATCAGTGTATAACTGTGTGTGTCTGAATCAGTGTGAGTGAGTGTGTGTGTGTGTGTCTCTGAATCAGTGTATAACTTTGTGAGTGTGTGTGTGTGTGTCTGAATCAGTGTATAACTGTGTGTGTGTCTGAATCAGTGTATAACTGTGTGTGTGTATGTGTCTCTGAATCAGTGTATAACTGTGTGTGTGTCTGAATCAGTGTATAGCTGTGTGTGTGTGTATGTGTCTCTGAATCAGTGTATAACTGTGTGTGTGTGTGTCTCTGAATCAGTGTATAACTGTGTGTGTGTGTGTGTCTCTGAATCAGTGTATAACTGTGTGTGTGTGTGTGTGTGTGTGTGTGTGTCTGAATCAGTGTATAACTTTGTGAGTGTGTCTCTGAATCAGTATATATCTGTGTGTGTGTGTGTGTCTCTGAATCAATGTATAACTGTGTGTGTGTGTCTCTGAATCAGTGTATAACTGTGTGTGTGTGTGTGTGTCTCTGAATCAGTGTATAACTGTGTGTGTCTCTGAATCAGTGTATAACTGTGTGTGTGAGTGTGTGTGTCTCTGAATTAGTGTATAACTGTGTGTGTGTGTGTCTCTGAATCAGTGTATAACTTTGTGAGTGTGTGTGTGTGTGTCTGAATCAGTGTGAGTGTGTGTGTCTCTGAATCACTGTATAACTGTGTGTGTGTGTGTGTGTTTCTGAATCAATGTATAACTGTGTGTGTGTGTCTGAATCAGTGTGAGTGTGTGTGTCTCTGAATCACTGTATAACTGTGTGTGTGTGTGTCTCTAAATCAGTGTATAACTGTGTGTGTGTGTGTGACTCTGAATCAGTGTATAACTGTGTGTGTGTGTGTGTCTCTGAATCAGTGTATAACTGTGTGTGTGTGTCTCTGAATCAGTGTATAACTGTGTGTGTGTGTCTCTGAATCAGTGTATAACTGTGTGTGTGTGTCTCTGAATTAGTGTATAACTGTGTGTGTGTGTGTGTCTCTCTGAATCAGTGTATAACTGTGTGTGTGTGTGTGTGTCTCTGAATCAGTGTATAACTGTGTGTGTGTGTGTGCGTCTCTGAATCAGTGTATAACTGTGTGTGTGTGTGTGTGTCTCTGAATCAGTGTATAACTGTGTGAGTGTATGTGTCTCTGAATCAGTGTATAACTGTGTGTGTGTCTGAATCAGTGTATAGCTGTGTGTGTGTGTATGTGTCTCTGAATCAGTGTATAACTGTGTGTGTGTGTGTCTCTGAATCAGTGTATAACTGTGTGTGTGTGTGTGTCTCTGAATCAGTGTATAACTGTGTGTGTGTGTGTGTGTGTGTCTGAATCAGTGTATAACTTTGTGAGTGTGTCTCTGAATCAGTGTATAACTGTGTGTGTGTGTGTGTCTCTGAATCAATGTATAACTGTGTGTGTGTGTCTCTGAATCAGTGTATAACTGTGTGTGTGTGTGTGTCTCTGAATCAGTGTATAACTGTGTGTGTCTCTGAATCAGTGTATAACTGTGTGTGTGAGTGTGTGTGTCTCTGAATTAGTGTATAACTGTGTGTGTGTGTGTCTCTGATTCAGTGTATAACTTTGTGAGTGTGTGTGTGTGTGTCTGAATCAGTGTGAGTGTGTGTGTCTCTGAATCACTGTATAACTGTGTGTGTGTGTGTGTGTTTCTGAATCAATGTATAACTGTGTGTGTGTGTCTGAATCAGTGTGAGTGTGTGTGTCTCTGAATCACTGTATAACTGTGTGTGTGTGTGTCTCTAAATCAGTGTATAACTGTGTGTGTGTGTCTCTGAATCAGTGTATAACTGTGTGTGTGTGTGTGACTCTGAATCAGTGTATAAATGTGTGTGTGTGTGTGTCTCTGAATCAGTGTATAACTGTGTGTGTGTGTCTCTGAATCAGTGTATAACTGTGTGTGTGTGTCTCTGAATCAGTGTATAACTGTGTGTGTGTGTGTGACTCTGAATCAGTGTATAACTGTGTGTGTGTGTGTGTCTCTGAATCAGTGTATAACTGTGTGTGTGTGTCTCTGAATCAGTGTATAACTGTGTGTGTGTGTCTCTGAATCAGTGTATAACTGTGTGTGTGTCTCTGAATTAGTGTATAACTGTGTGTGTGTGTGTGTGTCTCTCTGAATCAGTGTATAACTGTGTGTGTGTGTGTGTGTCTCTCTGAATCAGTGTATAACTGTGTGTGTGTGTGTGTGTGTCTCTGAATCAGTGTATAACTGTGTGTGTGTGTGTGTGTCTCTGAATCAGTGTATAACTGTGTGAGTGTGTCTCTGAATTAGTGTATAACTGTGTGTGTGTGTGTGTCTCTGAATCAGTGTATAACTTTGTGAGTGTGTGTGTGTGTGTCTGAATCAGTGTATAACTGTATGTGTGTCTGAATCAGTGTATAACTGTGTGTGTGTATGTGTCTCTGAATCAGTGTATAACTGTGTGTGTGTCTGAATCAGTGTATAGCTGTGTGTGTGTGTATGTGTCTCTGAATCAGTGTATAACTGTGTGTGTGTGTGTCTCTGAATCAGTGTATAACTGTGTGTGTGTGTGTGTCTCTGAATCAGTGTATAACTGTGTGTGTGTGTGTGTGTGTGTGTCTGAATCAGTGTATAACTTTGTGAGTGTGTCTCTGAATCAGTGTATAACTGTGTGTGTGTGTGTGTCTCTGAATCAATGTATAACTCTGTGTGTGTGTCTCTGAATCAGTGTATAACTGTGTGTGTGTGTGTGTGTCTCTGAATCAGTGTATAACTGTGTGTGTCTCTGAATCAGTGTATAACTGTGTGTGTGAGTGTGTGTGTCTCTGAATTAGTGTATAACTGTGTGTGTGTGTGTCTCTGAATCAGTGTATAACTTTGTGAGTGTGTGTGTGTGTGTCTGAATCAGTGTGAGTGTGTGTGTCTCTGAATTAGTGTATAACTGTGTGTGTGTGTGTCTCTGAATCAGTGTATAACTTTGTGAGTGTGTGTGTGTGTGTCTGAATCAGTGTGAGTGTGTGTGTCTCTGAATCACTGTATAACTGTGTGTGTGTGTGTCTCTGAATCAGTGTATAACTGTGTGTGTGTGTCTCTGAATCAGTGTATAACTGTGTGTGTGTGTGTGTCTCTGAATCAGTGTATAACTGTGTGTGTGTGTCTCTGAATCAGTGTATAACTGTGTGTGTGTGTGTGACTCTGAATCAGTGTATAACTGTGTGTGTGTGTGTGTCTCTGAATCAGTGTATAACTGTGTGTGTGTGTCTCTGAATCAGTGTATAACTGTGTGTGTGTGTCTCTGAATCAGTGTATAACTGTGTGTGTGTGTCTCTGAATCAGTGTATAACTTTGTGAGTGTGTGTCTCTGAATCAGTGTATAACTGTGTGTGTGTGTGTGTTTCTGAATCAATGTATAACTGTGTGTGTGTGTCTGAATCAGTGTGAGTGTGTGTGTCTCTGAATCACTGTATAACTGTGTGTGTGTGTCTCTGAATCAGTGTATAACTGTGTGTGTGTGTCTCTGAATCAGTGTATAACTGTGTGTGTGTGTGTGTGACTCTGAATCAGTGTATAACTGTGTGTGTGTGTGTGTCTCTGAATCAGTGTATAACTGTGTGTGTGTGTCTCTGAATCAGTGTATAACTGTGTGTGTGTGTTTCTCTGAATCAGTGTATAACTGTGTGTGTGTGTCTCTGAATTAGTGTATAACTGTGTGTGTGTGTGTGTGTCTCTGAATCAGTGTATAACTTTGTGAGTGTGTGTCTCTGAATCAGTGTATAACTGTGTGTGTGTGTGTGTGTCTCTGAATCAGTGTATAACTTTGTGAGTGTGTGTCTCTGAATCAGTGTATAACTGTGTGTCTATGAATCAGTGTATAACTGTGTGTGTCTGAATCAGTGTGAGTGAGTGTGTGTGTGTGTGTCTCTGAATCAGTGTATAACTTTGTGAGTGTGTGTGTGTGTGTCTGAATCAGTGTATAACTGTGTGTGTGTCTGAATCAGTGTATAACTGTGTGTGTGTATGTGTCTCTGAATCAGTGTATAACAGTGTGTGTGTCTGAATCAGTGTATAGCTGTGTGTGTGTGTATGTGTCTCTGAATCAGTGTATAACTGTGTGTGTGTGTGTCTCTGAATCAGTGTATAACTGTGTGTGTGTGTGTCTCTGAATCAGTGTATAACTGTGTGTGTGTGTGTGTGTGTGTCTGAATCAGTGTATAACTTTGTGAGTGTGTCTCTGAATCAGTATATATCTGTGTGTGTGTGTGTGTCTCTGAATCAATGTATAACTGTGTGTGTGTGTCTCTGAATCAGTGTATAACTGTGTGTGTGTGTGTGTGTCTCTGAATCAGTGTATAACTGTGTGTGTCTCTGAATCAGTGTATAACTGTGTGTGTGAGTGTGTGTGTCTCTGAATTAGTGTATAACTGTGTGTGTGTGTGTGTCTCTGAATCAGTGTATAACTTTGTGAGTGTGTGTGTGTGTGTCTGAATCAGTGTGAGTGTGTGTGTCTCTGAATCACTGTATAACTGTGTGTGTGTGTGTGTGTTTCTGAATCAATGTATAACTGTGTGTGTGTGTCTGAATCAGTGTGAGTGTGTGTGTCTCTGAATCACTGTATAACTGTGTGTGTGTGTGTCTCTAAATCAGTGTATAACTGTGTGTGTGTGTGTGACTCTGAATCAGTGTATAACTGTGTGTGTGTGTGTGTCTCTGAATCAGTGTATAACTGTGTGTGTGTGTCTCTGAATCAGTGTATAACTGTGTGTGTGTGTCTCTGAATCAGTGTATAACTGTGTGTGTGTGTCTCTGAATTAGTGTATAACTGTGTGTGTGTGTGTGTCTCTCTGAATCAGTGTATAACTGTGTGTGTGTGTGTGTGTGTCTCTGAATCAGTGTATAACTGTGTGTGTGTGTGTGTCTCTGAATCAGTGTATAACTGTGTGTGTGTGTGTGTGTGTGTCTGAATCAGTGTATAACTTTGTGAGTGTGTGTCTCTGAATCAGTGTATAACTGTGTGTGTGTGTGTGTGTGTCTCTGAATCAGTGTATAAGTTTGTGAGTGTGTGTCTGAATCAGTGTATAACTGTGTGTCTATGAATCAGTGTATAACTGTGTGTGTCTGAATCAGTGTGAGTGAGTGTGTGTGTGTGTGTCTCTGAATCAGTGTATAACTTTGTGAATGTGTGTGTGTGTGTCTGAATCAGTGTGAGTGTGTGTGTCTCTGAATCACTGTATAACTGTGTGTGTGTGTGTGTTTCTGAATCAATGTATAACTGTGTGTGTGTGTCTGAATCAGTGTGAGTGTGTGTGTCTCTGAATCACTGTATAACTGTGTGTGTGTGTGTCTCTGAATCAGTGTATAACTGTGTGTGTGTGTCTCTGAATCAGTGTATAACTGTGTGTGTGTGTGTGACTCTGAATCAGTGTATAACTGTGTGTGTGTGTGTGTCTCTGAATCAGTGTATAACTGTGTGTGTGTGTCTCTGAATCAGTGTATAACTGTGTGTGTGTGTCTCTGAATCAGTGTATAACTGTGTGTGTGTGTCTCTGAATTAGTGTATAACTGTGAGTGTGTGTGTGTGTCTCTGAATCAGTGTATAACTTTGTGAGTGTGTGTCTCTGAATCAGTGTATAACTGTGTGTGTGTGTGTGTGTGTGTCTCTGAATCAGTGTATAACTTTGTGAGTGTGTGTCTCTGAATCAGTGTATAACTTTGTGAGTGTGTGTGTGTGTGTCTGAATCAGTGTATAACTGTGTGTGTGTCTGAATCAGTGTATAACTGTGTGTGTGTATGTGTCTCTGAATCAGTGTATAACTGTGTGTGTGTCTGAATCAGTGTATAGCTGTGTGTGTGTGTATGTGTCTCTGAATCAGTGTATAACTGTGTGTGTGTGTGTCTCTGAATCAGTGTATAACTGTGTGTGTGTGTGTGTCTCTGAATCAGTGTATAACTGTGTGTGTGTGTGTGTGTGTGTCTGAATCAGTGTATAACTTTGTGAGTGTGTCTCTGAATCAGTGTATAACTGTGTGTGTGTGTGTGTCTCTGAATCAATGTATAACTCTGTGTGTGTGTCTCTGAATCAGTGTATAACTGTGTGTGTGTGTGTCTCTGAATCAGTGTATAACTGTGTGTGTCTCTGAATCAGTGTATAACTGTGTGTGTGAGTGTGTGTGTCTCTGAATTAGTGTATAACTGTGTGTGTGTGTCTCTGAATCAGTGTATAACTTTGTGAGTGTGTGTGTGTGTGTCTGAATCAGTGTGAGTGTGTGTGTCTCTGAATCACTGTATAACTGTGTGTGTGTGTGTGTTTCTGAATCAATGTATAACTGTGTGTGTGTGTCTGAATCAGTGTGAGTGTGTGTGTCTCTGAATCACTGCATAACTGTGTGTGTGTGTCTCTGAATCAGTGTATAACTGTGTGTGTGTGTCTCTGAATCAGTGTATAACTGTGTGTGTGTGTGTGACTCTGAATCAGTGTATAACTGTGTGTGTGTGTGTGTCTCTGAATCAGTGTATAACTGTGTGTGTGTGTCTCTGAATCAGTGTATAACTGTGTGTGTGTGTCTCTGAATCAGTGTATAACTGTGTGTGTGTGTCTCTGAATTAGTGTATAACTGTGTGTGTGTGTGTGTCTCTGAATCAGTGTATAACTTTGTGAGTGTGTGTCTCTGAATCAGTGTATAACTGTGTGTGTGTGTGTGTGTCTCTGAATCAGTGTATAACTTTGTGAGTGTGTGTCTCTGAATCAGTGTATAACTGTGTGTCTATGAATCAGTGTATAACTGTGTGTGTCTGAATCAGTGTGAGTGAGTGTGTGTGTGTGTGTCTCTGAATCAGTGTATAACTGTGTGTGTGTGTGTGTCTCTGAATCAATGTATAACTCTGTGTGTGTGTCTCTGAATCAGTGTATAACTGTGTGTGTGTCTGAATCAGTGTATAACTGTGTGTGTGTATGTGTCTCTGAATCAGTGTATAACTGTGTGTGTGTCTGAATCAGTGTATAGCTGTGTGTGTGTGTATGTGTCTCTGAATCAGTGTATAACTGTGTGTGTGTGTGTCTCTGAATCAGTGTATAACTGTGTGTGTGTGTGTGTCTCTGAATCAGTGTATAACTGTGTGAGTGTGAGTGTGTGTCTGAATCAGTGTATAACTTTGTGAGTGTGTCTCTGAATCAGTGTATAACTGTGTGTGTGTGTGTGTCTCTGAATCAGTGTATAACTTTGTGAGTGTGTCTCTGAATCAGTGTATAACTGTGTGTGTGTGTGTGTCTCTGAATCAATGTATAACTCTGTGTGTGTGTCTCTGAATCAGTGTATAACTGTGTGTGTGTGTGTGTGTCTCTGAATCAGTGTATAACTGTGTGTGTCTCTGAATCAGTGTATAACTGTGTGTGTGAGTGTGTGTGTCTCTGAATTAGTGTATAACTGTGTGTGTGTGTGTCTCTGAATCAGTGTATAACTTTGTGAGTGTGTGTGTGTGTGTCGGAATCAGTGTGAGTGTGTGTGTCTCTGAATCACTGTATAACTGTGTGTGTGTGTGTGTTTCTGAATCAATGTATAACTGTGTGTGTGTGTCTGAATCAGTGTGAGTGTGTGTGTCTCTGAATCACTGTATAACTGTGTGTGTGTGTCTCTGAATCAGTGTATAACTGTGTGTGTGTGTCTCTGAATCAGTGTATAACTGTGTGTGTGTGTGTGACTCTGAATCAGTGTATAACTGTGTGTGTGTGTGTGTCTCTGAATCAGTGTATAACTGTGTGTGTGTGTCTCTGAATCAGTGTATAACTGTGTGTGTGTGTCTCTGAATCAGTGTATAACTGTGTGTGTGTGTCTCTGAATTAGTGTATAACTGTGTGTGTGTGTGTGTGTGTCTCTGAATCAGTGTATAACTTTGTGAGTGTGTGTCTCTGAATCAGTGTATAGCTGTGTGTCTATGAATCAGTGTATAACTGTGTTTGTCTGAATCAGTGTGAGTGAGTGTGTGTGTGTGTGTCTCTGAATCAGTGTAAAACTTTGTGAGTGTGTGTGTGTGTCTGAATCAGTGTATAACTGTGTGTGTGTCTGAATCAGTGTATAACTGTGTGTGTGTCTGAATCAGTGTATAGCTGTGTGTGTGTGTATGTGTCTCTGAATCAGTGTATAACTGTGTGTGTGTGTGTGTCTCTGAATCAGTGTATAACTGTGTGTGTGTGTGTGTGTGTGTCTGAATCAGTGTATAACTTTGTGAGTGTGTCTCTGAATCAGTGTATAACTGTGTGTGTGTGTGTGTCTCTGAATCAATGTATAACTGTGTGTGTGTGTCTCTGAATCAGTGTATAACTGTGTGTGTGTGTGTGTCTCTGAATCAGTGTATAACTGTGTGTGTCTCTGAATCAGTGTATAAATGTGTGTGTGAGTGTGTGTGTCTCTGAATTAGTGTATAACTGTGTGTGTGTGTGTCTCTGAATCAGTGTATAACTTTGTGAGTGTGTGTGTGTGTGTGTGTCTCTGAATCAGTGTATAACTGTGTGTGTGTCTGAATCAGTGTGTGTTTGTGTGTGTGTGTCTCTGAATCAGTGTATAACTGTGTATGTGTGTATGTGTCTCTGAATCAGTGTATAACTGTGTGTATGTGTCTCTGAATCAGTGTATAACTGTGTGTGTGTGTGTGTGTCTCTGAATCAGTGTATAACTGTGTGTGTGTGTGTGTGTGTGTCTCTGAATCAGTGTATAACTGTGTGTGTGTGTATGTGTCTCTGAATCAGTGTATAACTGTGTGTGTGTGTGTGTGTGTGTGTCTCTGAATCAGTGTTTAACTGTGTGTGTGTCCGAAACAGTGTATAACTGTGTGTGTGTGTATGTGTCTCTGAAGCAGTGTATAACTGTGTGTGTGTGTGTGTGTGTGTCTCTGAATTAGTGTATAACTGTGTGTGTGTGTGTATGTGTCTCTGAATCAGTGTATAACTGTGTGTGTGTCTGAATCAGTGTTTAACTGTGTGTGTGTGTCCGAATCAGTGTATAACTGTGTGTGTGTGTGTGTATGTGTCTCTGAATCAGTGTATAACTGTGTGTATGTGTGTCTCTGAATCAGTGTATAACTGTGTGTGTGTGTGTGTCTCTGAATTAGTGTAAAACTGTGTGAGTGTGTGTGTGTGTGTCTGAATCAGTGTATAAATGTGTGTGTGTGTGTGTGTGTCTCTGAATCAGTGTATAACTGTGTGTGTGTGTATGTGTCTCTGAATCAGTGTATAACTGTGTGTGAGTGTATGTGTCTCTGAATCAGTGTATAACTGTGTGTGTGTGTATGTGTCTCTGAATCAGTGTATAACTGTGTGTATGTGTGTCTCTGAATCAGTGTATAACTGTGTGTGTGTGTGTGTCTCTGAATTAGTGTATAACTGTGTGAGTGTGTGTGTGTGTGTGTCTGAATCAGTGTATAAATGTGTGTGTGTGTGTGTCTCTGAATCAGTGTGAGTGTTTGTGTGTGTGTGTCTGAATCAGTGTATAACTGTGTGTGTGTGTCTCTGAATCAGTGTATAGCTGTGTGTGTGTGTGTGTCTCTGAATCAGTGTATAACTGTGTGTGTGTGTGTGTGTCTCTGAATCAGTGTATAAGTTTGTGAGTGTGTGTCTGAATCAGTTTATAACTGTGTGTCTATGAATCAGTGTATAACTGTGTGTGTGTGTGTGTGTCTCTGAATCAGTGTATAAGTTTGTGAGTGTGTTTCTGAATCAGTTTATAACTGTGTGTCTATGAATCAGTGTATAACTGTGTGTGTCTGAATCAGTGTGAGTGAGTGTGTGTGTGTGTGTCTCTGAATCAGTGTATAGCTTTGTGAGTGTGTGTGTGTGTGTCTGAATCAGTGTATAACTGTGTGTGTGTGTCTGAATCAGTGTGAGTGTGTGTGTCTCTGAATCACTGTATAACTGTGTGTGTGTGTGTTTCTGAATCAATGTATAACTGTGTGTGTGTGTCTGAATCAGTGTGAGTGTGTGTGTCTCTGAATCACTGTATAACTGTGTGTGTGTGTGTCTCTGAATCAGTGTATAACTGTGTGTGTGTGTCTCTGAATCAGTGTATAACTGTGTGTGTGTGTGTGACTCTGAATCAGTGTATAACTGTGTGTGTGTGTGTGTGTCTCTGAATCAGTGTATAACTGTGTGTGTGTGTGTCTCTGAATCAGTGTATAACTGTGTGTGTGTGTCTCTGAATCAGTGTATAACTGTGTGTGTGTGTCTCTGAATTAGTGTATAACTGTGTGTGTGTGTGTGTGTGTCTCTGAATCATTGTATAACTTTGTGAGTGTGTGTCTCTGAATCAGTGTATAACTGTGTGTGTGTGTGTGTGTCTCTGAATCAGTGTATAACTTTGTGAGTGTGTGTCTCTGAATCAGTGTATAACTGTGTGTCTATGAATCAGTGTATAACTGTGTGTGTCTGAATCAGTGTGAGTGAGTGTGTGTGTGTGTGTCTCTGAATCAGTGTATAACTTTGTGAGTGTGTGTGTGTGTGTCTGAATCAGTGTATAACTGTGTGTGTGTCTGAATCAGTGTATAGCTGTGTGTGTGTATGTGTCTCTGAATCAGTGTATAACTGTGTGTGTGTCTGAATCAGTGTATAGCTGTGTGTGTGTGTATGTCTCTGAATCAGTGTATAACTGTGTGTGTGTGTGTCTCTGAATCAGTGTATAACTGTGTGTGTGTGTGTGTCTCTGAATCAGTGTATAACTGTGTGTGTGTGTGTGTGTGTCTGAATCAGTGTATAACTTTGTGAGTGTGTCTCTGAATCAGTGTATAACTGTGTGTGTGTGTGTGTCTCTGAATCAATGTATAACTGTGTGTGTGTGTCTCTGAATCAGTGTATAACTGTGTGTGTGTGTGTGTCTCTGTATCAGTGTATAACTGTGTGTGTCTCTGAATCAGTGTATAACTGTGTGTGTGTATGTGTCTCTGAATCAGTGTATAACTGTGTGTGTGTCTGAATCAGTGTATAGCTGTGTGTGTGTGTATGTGTCTCTGAATCAGTGTATAACTGTGTGTGTGTGTGTCTCTGAATCAGTGTATAACTGTGTGTGTGTGTGTGTCTCTGAATCAGTGTATAACTGTGTGTGTGTGTGTGTGTGTCTGAATCAGTGTATGACTTTGTGAGTGTGTGTCTCTGAATCAGTGTATAACTGTGTGTGTGTGTGTGTGTCTCTGAATCAGTGTATAACTGTGTGTGTGTGTATGTGTCTCTGAATCAGTGTATAACTGTGTGTGTGTGTGTCTCTGAATCAGTGTATAACTGTGTGTGTGTGTGTGTCTCTGAATCAGTGTATAACTGTGTGTGTGTCTGAATCAGTGTATAGCTGTGTGTGTGTGTATGTCTCTGAATCAGTGTATAACTGTGTGTGTGTGTGTCTCTGAATCAGTGTATAACTGTGTGTGTGTGTGTGTCTCTGAATCAGTGTATAACTGTGTGTGTGTGTGTGTGTGTCTGAATCAGTGTATAACTTTGTGAGTGTGTCTCTGAATCAGTGTATAACTGTGTGTATGTGTGTCTCTGAATCAGTGTATAACTGTGTGTGTGTGTGTGTCTCTGAATTAGTGTAAAACTGTGTGAGTGTGTGTGTGTGTGTCTGAATCAGTGTATAAATGTGTGTGTGTGTGTGTCTCTGAATCAGTGTATAACTGTGTGTGTGTGTATGTGTCTCTGAATCAGTGTATAACTGTGTGTGTGTGTGTATATGTGTCTCTGAATCAGTGTATAACTGTGTGTGTGTGTATGTGTCTCTGAATCAGTGTATAACTGTGTGTGTGTGTGTATGTGTCTCTGAGTCAGTGTATAACTGTGTGTGTGTGTGTGTGTGTCTCTGAATCAGTGTATAACTGTGTGTGTGTCTGAATCAGTGTGAGTGTTTGTGTGTGTGTGTCTGAATCAGTGTATAACTGTGTGTGTGTCTGAATCAGTGTATAACTGTGTGTGTGTGTGTGTCTGAATCAGTGTATAGCTGTGTGTGTGTGTGTGTCTCTGAATCAGTGTATAACTGTGTGTGTGTGTGTGTGTGTGTGTGTCTGAATCAGTGTATAACTTTGTGAGTGTGTCTCTGAATCAGTGTATAACTGTGTGTGTGTGTGTGTGTCTCTGAATCAGTGTATAAGTTTGTGAGTGTGTGTCTGAATCAGTTTATAACTGTGTGTCTATGAATCAGTGTATAACTGTGTGTGTGTTTGTGTGTCTCTGAATCAGTGTATAAGTTTGTGAGTGTGTGTCTGAATCAGTTTATAACTGTGTGTCTATGAATCAGTGTATAACTGTGTGTGTCTGAATCAGTGTGAGTGAGTGTGTGTGTGTGTGTCTCTGAATCAGTGTATAGCTTTGTGAGTGTGTGTGTGTGTGTCTGAATCAGTGTATATTTGTGTGTGTGTGTCTGAATCAGTGTGAGTGTGTGTGTCTCTGAATCACTGTATAACTGTGTGTGTGTGTGTGTTTCTGAATCAATGTATAACTGTGTGTGTGTCTGAATCAGTGTGAGTGTGTGTGTCTCTGAATCACTGTATAACTGTGTGTGTGTGTGTCTCTGAATCAGTGTATAACTGTGTGTGTGTGTCTCTGAATCAGTGTATAACTGTGTGTGTGTGTGTGACTCTGAATCAGTGTATAACTGTGTGTGTGTGTGTGTGTCTCTGAATCAGTGTATAACTGTGTGTGTGTGTGTCTCTGAATCAGTGTATAACTGTGTGTGTGTGTCTCTGAATCAGTGTATAACTGTGTGTGTGTGTCTCTGAATTAGTGTATAACTGTGTGTGTGTGTGTGTGTGTCTCTGAATCATTGTATAACTTTGTGAGTGTGTGTCTCTGAATCAGTGTATAACTGTGTGTGTGTGTGTGTGTCTCTGAATCAGTGTATAACTTTGTGAGTGTGTGTCTCTGAATCAGTGTATAACTGTGTGTCTATGAATCAGTGTATAACTGTGTGTGTCTGAATCAGTGTGAGTGAGTGTGTGTGTGTGTGTCTCTGAATCAGTGTATAACTTTGTGAGTGTGTGTGTGTGTGTCTGAATCAGTGTATAACTGTGTGTGTGTCTGAATCAGTGTATAGCTGTGTGTGTGTATGTGTCTCTGAATCAGTGTATAACTGTGTGTGTGTCTGAATCAGTGTATAGCTGTGTGTGTGTGTATGTCTCTGAATCAGTGTATAACTGTGTGTGTGTGTGTCTCTGAATCAGTGTATAACTGTGTGTGTGTGTGTGTCTCTGAATCAGTGTATAACTGTGTGTGTGTGTGTGTGTGTCTGAATCAGTGTATAACTTTGTGAGTGTGTCTCTGAATCAGTGTATAACTGTGTGTGTGTGTCTCTGAATCAGTGTATAACTGTGTGTGTGTGTGTGTCTCTGAATCAGTGTATAACTGTGTGTGTCTCTGAATCAGTGTATAACTGTGTGTGTGTATGTGTCTCTGAATCAGTGTATAACTGTGTGTGTGTCTGAATCAGTGTATAGCTGTGTGTGTGTGTATGTGTCTCTGAATCAGTGTATAACTGTGTGTGTGTGTGTCTCTGAATCAGTGTATAACTGTGTGTGTGTGTGTGTCTCTGAATCAGTGTATAACTGTGTGTCTATGAATCAGTGTATAACTGTGTGTGTCTGAATCAGTGTGAGTGAGTGTGTGTGTGTGTGTCTCTGAATCAGTGTATAACTTTGTGAGTGTGTGTGTGTGTGTCTGAATCAGTGTATAACTGTGTGTGTGTCTGAATCAGTGTATAGCTGTGTGTGTGTATGTGTCTCTGAATCAGTGTATAACTGTGTGTGTGTCTGAATCAGTGTATAGCTGTGTGTGTGTGTATGTCTCTGAATCAGTGTATAACTGTGTGTGTGTGTGTCTCTGAATCAGTGTATAACTGTGTGTGTGTGTGTCTCTGAATCAGTGTATAACTGTGTGTGTGTGTGTGTGTGTCTGAATCAGTGTATAACTTTGTGAGTGTGTCTCTGAATCAGTGTATAACTGTGTGTGTGTGTGTGTCTCTGAATCAATGTATAACTGTGTGTGTGTGTCTCTGAATCAGTGTATAACTGTGTGTGTGTGTGTGTCTCTGTATCAGTGTATAACTGTGTGTGTCTCTGAATCAGTGTATAACTGTGTGTGTGTATGTGTCTCTGAATCAGTGTATAACTGTGTGTGTGTCTGAATCAGTGTATAGCTGTGTGTGTGTGTATGTGTCTCTGAATCAGTGTATAACTGTGTGTGTGTGTGTCTCTGAATCAGTGTATAACTGTGTGTGTGTGTGTGTGTCTCTGAATCAGTGTATAACTGTGTGTGTGTGTGTGTGTGTCTGAATCAGTGTATAACTTTGTGAGTGTGTGTCTCTGAATCAGTGTATAACTGTGTGTGTGTGTGTGTGTCTCTGAATCAGTGTATAACTGTGTGTGTGTGTATGTGTCTCTGAATCAGTGTATAACTGTGTGTGTGTGTGTCTCTGAATCAGTGTATAACTGTGTGTGTGTGTGTGTCTCTGAATCAGTGTATAACTGTGTGTGTGTCTGAATCAGTGTATAGCTGTGTGTGTGTGTATGTCTCTGAATCAGTGTATAACTGTGTGTGTGTGTGTCTCTGAATCAGTGTATAACTGTGTGTGTGTGTGTGTGTGTCTGAATCAGTGTATAACTTTGTGAGTGTGTCTCTGAATCAGTGTATAACTGTGTGTATGTGTGTCTCTGAATCAGTGTATAACTGTGTGTGTGTGTGTGTCTCTGAATTAGTGTAAAACTGTGTGAGTGTGTGTGTGTGTGTCTGAATCAGTGTATAAATGTGTGTGTGTGTGTGTCTCTGAATCAGTGTATAACTGTGTGTGTGTGTATGTGTCTCTGAATCAGTGTATAACTGTGTGTGTGTGTGTATATGTGTCTCTGAATCAGTGTATAACTGTGTGTGTGTGTATGTGTCTCTGAATCAGTGTATAACTGTGTGTGTGTGTGTATGTGTCTCTGAGTCAGTGTATAACTGTGTGTGTGTGTGTGTGTGTCTCTGAATCAGTGTATAACTGTGTGTGTGTCTGAATCAGTGTGAGTGTTTGTGTGTGTGTGTCTGAATCAGTGTATAACTGTGTGTGTGTCTGAATCAGTGTATAACTGTGTGTGTGTGTGTGTCTGAATCAGTGTATAGCTGTGTGTGTGTGTGTGTCTCTGAATCAGTGTATAACTGTGTGTGTGTGTGTGTGTGTGTGTGTCTGAATCAGTGTATAACTTTGTGAGTGTGTCTCTGAATCAGTGTATAACTGTGTGTGTGTGTGTGTGTCTCTGAATCAGTGTATAAGTTTGTGAGTGTGTGTCTGAATCAGTTTATAACTGTGTGTCTATGAATCAGTGTATAACTGTGTGTGTGTGTGTGTGTCTCTGAATCAGTGTATAAGTTTGTGAGTGTGTGTCTGAATCAGTTTATAACTGTGTGTCTATGAATCAGTGTATAACTGTGTGTGTCTGAATCAGTGTGAGTGAGTGTGTGTGTGTGTGTCTCTGAATCAGTGTATAGCTTTGTGAGTGTGTGTGTGTGTGTCTGAATCAGTGTATATTTGTGTGTGTGTGTCTGAATCAGTGTGAGTGTGTGTGTCTCTGAATCACTGTATAACTGTGTGTGTGTGTGTGTTTCTGAATCAATGTATAACTGTGTGTGTGTCTGAATCAGTGTGAGTGTGTGTGTCTCTGAATCACTGTATAACTGTGTGTGTGTGTGTCTCTGAATCAGTGTATAACTGTGTGTGTGTGTCTCTGAATCAGTGTATAACTGTGTGTGTGTGTGTGACTCTGAATCAGTGTATAACTGTGTGTGTGTGTGTGTGTCTCTGAATCAGTGTATAACTGTGTGTGTGTGTGTCTCTGAATCAGTGTATAACTTTGTGTGTGTGTCTCTGAATCAGTGTATAACTGTGTGTGTGTGTCTCTGAATTAGTGTATAACTGTGTGTGTGTGTGTGTGTGTCTCTGAATCATTGTATAACTTTGTGAGTGTGTGTCTCTGAATCAGTGTATAACTGTGTGTGTGTGTGTG
The DNA here is from genome assembly GCF_036373705.1 of Amia ocellicauda. Classification (NCBI taxonomy): domain Eukaryota; kingdom Metazoa; phylum Chordata; class Actinopteri; order Amiiformes; family Amiidae; genus Amia; species Amia ocellicauda. Next base: position 22,686,834 of record NC_089863.1, read on the forward strand.
TGTCTCTGAATCAGTGTATAACTTTGTGAGTGTGTGTCTCTGAATCAGTGTATAACTGTGTGTCTATGAATCAGTGTATAACTGTGTGTGTCTGAATCAGTGTGAGTGAGTGTGTGTGTGTGTGTCTCTGAATCAGTGTATAACTTTGTGAGTGTGTGTGTGTGTGTCTGAATCAGTGTATAACTGTGTGTGTGTCTGAATCAGTGTATAGCTGTGTGTGTGTATGTGTCTCTGAATCAGTGTATAACTGTGTGTGTGTCTGAATCAGTGTATAGCTGTGTGTGTGTGTATGTCTCTGAATCAGTGTATAACTGTGTGTGTGTGTGTCTCTGAATCAGTGTAAAACTGTGTGTGTGTGTGTGTCTCTGAATCAGTGTATAACTGTGTGTGTGTGTGTGTGTGTGTCTGAATCAGTGTATAACTTTGTGAGTGTGTCTCTGAATCAGTGTATAACTGTGTGTGTGTGTCTCTGAATCAGTGTATAACTGTGTGTGTGTGTGTGTCTCTGAATCAGTGTATAACTGTGTGTGTCTCTGAATCAGTGTATAACTGTGTGTGTGTATGTGTCTCTGAATCAGTGTATAACTGTGTGTGTGTCTGAATCAGTGTATAGCTGTGTGTGTGTGTATGTGTCTCTGAATCAGTGTATAACTGTGTGTGTGTGTGTCTCTGAATCAGTGTATAACTGTGTGTGTGTGTGTGTCTCTGAATCAGTGTATAACTGTGTGTGTGTGTGTGTGTGTGTGTCTGAATCAGTGTATAACTTTGTGAGTGTGTGTCTCTGAATCAGTGTATAACTGTGTGTGTGTGTGTGTGTCTCTGAATCAGTGTATAACTGTGTGTGTGTATGTGTCTCTGAATCAGTGTATAACTGTGTGTGTGTGTGTCTCTGAATCAGTGTATAACTGTGTGTGTGTGTGTGTCTCTGAATCAGTGTATAACTGTGTGTGTGTCTGAATCAGTGTATAGCTGTGTGTGTGTGTATGTCTCTGAATCAGTGTATAACTGTGTGTGTGTGTGTCTCTGAATCAGTGTATAACTGTGTGTGTGTGTGTGTCTCTGAATCAGTGTATAACTGTGTGTGTGTGTGTGTGTGTCTGAATCAGTGTATAACTTTGTGAGTGTGTCTCTGAATCAGTGTATAACTGTGTGTGTGTGTGTGTCTCTGAATCAATGTATAACTGTGTGTGTGTGTCTCTGAATCAGTGTATAACTGTGTGTGTGTGTGTCTCTGAATCAGTGTATAACTGTGTGTGTCTCTGAATCAGTGTATAACTGTGTGTGTGTATGTGTCTCTGAATCAGTGTATAACTGTGTGTGTGTCTGAATCAGTGTATAGCTGTGTGTGTGTGTATGTGTCTCTGAATCAGTGTATAACTGTGTGTGTGTCTGAATCAGTGTATAGCTGTGTGTGTGTGTATGTGTCTCTGAATCAGTGTATAACTGTGTGTGTGTGTGTCTCTGAATCAGTGTATAACTGTGTGTGTGTGTCTCTGAATCAGTGTATAACTGTGTGTGTGTGTGTCTCTGAATCAGTGTATAACTGTGTGTGTGTGTGTGTCTCTGAATCAGTGTATAACTGTGTGTGTGTGTGTGTGTGTGTGTCTGAATCAGTGTATAACTTTGTGAGTGTGTGTCTCTGAATCAGTGTATAACTGTGTGTGTGTGTGTGTGTCTCTGAATCAGTGTATAACTGTGTGTGTGTGTGTCTCTGAATCAGTGTATAACTGTGTGTGTGTGTGTGTCTCTGAATCAGTGTATAACTGTGTGTGTGTGTGTGTGTGTGTGTCTGAATCAGTGTATAACTTTGTGAGTGTGTGTCTCTGAATCAGTGTATAACTGTGTGTGTGTGTGTGTGTCTCTGAATCAGTGTATAACTTTGTGAGTGTGTGTCTCTGAATCAGTGTATAACTGTGTGTGTGTGTGTGTGTCTCTGAATCAGTGTATAACTTTGTGAGTGTGTGTGTGTGTGTCTGAATCAGTGTATAACTGTGTGTGTGTCTGAATCAGTGTATAACTGTGTGTGTGTATGTGTCTCTGAATCAGTGTATAACTGTGTGTGTGTCTGAATCAGTGTATAGCTGTGTGTGTGTGTATGTGTCTCTGAATCAGTGTATAACTGTGTGTGTGTGTGTCTCTGAATCAGTGTATAACTGTGTGTGTGTGTGTGTCTCTGAATCAGTGTATAACTGTGTGTGTGTGTGTGTGTGTGTCTGAATCAGTGTATAACTTTGTGAGTGTGTCTCTGAATCAGTGTATAACTGTGTGTGTATGTGTGTCTCTGAATCAATGTATAACTGTGTGTGTGTGTCTCTGAATCAGTGTATAACTGTGTGTGTGTGTGTGTGTCTCTGAATCAGTGTATAACTGTGTGTGTGTGTGTATGTGTCTCTGAGTCAGTGTATAACTGTGTGTGTGTGTGTGTGTCTCTGAATCAGTGTATAACTGTGTGTGTGTCTGAATCAGTGTGAGTGTTTGTGTGTGTGTGTCTGAATCAGTGTATAACTGTGTGTGTGAGTCTCTGAATCAGTGTATAACTGTGTGTTTGTGTCTGTGTCTCTGAATCAGTGTATAACTGTGTGTGTGTGTGTGTGTGTGTGTGTGTCTCTGAATTAGTGTATAACTGTGTGTGTGTGTGTCTCTGAATCAGTGTATAACTTTGTGAGTGTGTGTGTGTGTGTCTGAATCAGTGTGAGTGTGTGTGTCTCTGAATCACTGTATAACTGTGTGTGTGTGTGTGTGTTTCTGAATCAATGTATAACTGTGTGTGTGTGTCTGAATCAGTGTGAGTGTGTGTGTCTCTGAATCACTGTATAACTGTGTGTGTGTGTGTCTCTGAATCAGTGTATAACTGTGTGTGTGTGTCTCTGAATCAGTGTATAACTGTGTGTGTGTGTGTGACTCTGAATCAGTGTATAACTGTGTGTGTGTGTGTGTGTCTCTGAATCAGTGTATAACTGTGTGTGTGTGTCTCTGAATCAGTGTATAACTGTGTGTGTGTGTCTCTGAATCAGTGTATAACTGTGTGTGTGTGTGTGACTCTGAATCAGTGTATAACTGTGTGTGTGTGTGTGTCTCTGAATCAGTGTATAACTGTGTGTGTGTGTCTCTGAATCAGTGTATAACTGTGTGTGTGTGTCTCTGAATTAGTGTATAACTGTGTGTGTGTGTGTCTCTCTGAATCAGTGTATAACTGTGTGTGTGTGTGTGTGTCTCTCTGAATCAGTGTATAACTGTGTGTGTGTGTGTGTGTCTCTGAATCAGTGTATAACTGTGTGTGTGTGTCTCTGAATTAGTGTATAACTGTGTGTGTGTGTGTGTCTCTGAATCAGTGTATAACTTTGTGAGTGTGTGTGTGTGTGTCTGAATCAGTGTATAACTGTGTGTGTGTCTGAATCAGTGTATAACTGTGTGTGTGTATGTGTCTCTGAATCAGTGTATAACTGTGTGTGTGTCTGAATCAGTGTATAGCTGTGTGTGTGTGTATGTGTCTCTGAATCAGTGTATAACTGTGTGTGTGTGTGTCTCTGAATCAGTGTATAACTGTGTGTGTGTGTGTGTCTCTGAATCAGTGTATAACTGTGTGTGTGTGTGTGTGTGTGTCTGAATCAGTGTATAACTTTGTGAGTGTGTCTCTGAATCAGTGTATAACTGTGTGTGTGTGTGTGTCTCTGAATCAATGTATATCTCTGTGTGTGTGTCACTGAATCAGTGTATAACTGTGTGTGTGAGTGTGTGTGTCTCTGAATTAGTGTATAACTGTGTGTGTGTGTGTCTCTGAATCAGTGTATAACTTTGTGAGTGTGTGTGTGTGTGTCTGAATCAGTGTGAGTGTGTGTGTCTCTGAATCACTGTATAACTGTGTGTGTGTGTGTGTTTCTGAATCAATGTATAACTGTGTGTGTGTGTCTGAATCAGTGTGAGTGTGTGTGTCTCTGAATCAGTGTATAACTGTGTGTGTGTGTCTCTGAATCAGTGTATAACTGTGTGTGTGTGTCTCTGAATCAGTGTATAACTGTGTGTGTGTGTGTGACTCTGAATCAGTGTATAACTGTGTGTGTGTGTGTGTCTCTGAATCAGTGTATAACTGTGTGTGTGTGTCTCTGAATCAGTGTATAACTGTGTGTGTGTGTCTCTGAATCAGTGTATAACTGTGTGTGTGTGTCTCTGAATTAGTGTATAACTGTGTGTGTGTGTGTGTGTGTCTCTGAATCAGTGTATAACTTTGTGAGTGTGTGTCTCTGAATCACTGTATAACTGTGTGTGTGTGTGTGTGTCTCTGAATCAGTGTATAACTTTGTGAGTGTGTGTCTCTGAATCAGTGTATAACTGTGTGTCTATGAATCAGTGTATAACTGTGTGTGTCTGAATCAGTGTGAGTGAGTGTGTGTGTGTGTGTCTCTGAATCAGTGTATAACTTTGTGAGTGTGTGTGTGTGTATCTGAATCAGTGTATAACTGTGTGTGTGTCTGAATCAGTGTATAACTGTGTGTGTGTCTGAATCAGTGTATAGCTGTGTGTGTGTGTATGTGTCTCTGAATCAGTGTATAACTGTGTGTGTGTGTGTGTCTCTGAATCAGTGTATAACTGTGTGTGTGTGTGTGTGTGTCTGAATCAGTGTATAACTTTGTGAGTGTGTCTCTGAATCAGTGTATAACTGTGTGTGTGTGTGTGTCTCTGAATCAATGTATAACTGTGTGTGTGTGTCTCTGAATCAGTGTATAACTGTGTGTGTGTGTGTGTCTCTGAATCAGTGTATAACTGTGTGTGTCTCTGAATCAGTGTATAACTGTGTGTGTGTGTGTGTGTGTGTCTGAATCAGTGTATAACTTTGTGAGTGTGTCTCTGAATCAGTGTATAACTGTGTGTGTGTGTGTGTCTCTGAATCAATGTATATCTCTGTGTGTGTGTCACTGAATCAGTGTATAACTGTGTGTGTGAGTGTGTCTCTGAATCAGTGTATAACTGTGTGTGTGTGTGTGTCTCTGAATCAATGTATAACTGTGTGTGTGTGTCTCTGAATCAGTGTATAACTGTGTGTGTGTGTGTGTCTCTGAATCAGTGTATAACTGTGTGTGTCTCTGAATCAGTGTATAACTGTGTGTGTGTGTGTGTGTGTGTCTGAATCAGTGTATAACTTTGTGAGTGTGTCTCTGAATCAGTGTATAACTGTGTGTGTGTGTGTGTCTCTGAATCAATGTATATCTCTGTGTGTGTGTCACTGAATCAGTGTATAACTGTGTGTGTGTGTGTGTCTCTGAATCAGTGTATAACTGTGTGTGTGAGTGTGTGTGTCTCTGAATTAGTGTATAACTGTGTGTGTGTGTCTCTGAATCAGTGTATAACTTTGTGAGTGTGTGTGTGTGTGTCTGAATCAGTGTGAGTGTGTGTGTCTCTGAATCACTGTATAGCTGTGTGTGTGTGTGTGTTTCTGAATCAATGTATAACTGTGTGTGTGTGTCTGAATCAGTGTGAGTGTGTGTGTCTCTGAATCACTGTATAACTGTGTGTGTGTGTCTCTGAATCAGTGTATAACTGTGTGTGTGTGTCTCTGAATCAGTGTATAACTGTGTGTGTGTGTGTCTCTGAATCAGTGTATAACTGTGTGTGTGTGTCTCTGAATCAGTGTATAACTGTGTGTGTGTGTCTCTGAATCAGTGTATAACTGTGTGTGTGTGTCTCTGAATTAGTGTATACCTGTGTGTGTTTGTGTGTGTGTCTCTGAATCAGTGTATAACTTTGTGAGTGTGTGTCTCTGAATCACTGTATAACTGTGTGTGTGTGTGTGTGTCTCTGAATCAGTGTATAACTGTGTGTCTATGAATCAGTGTATAACTGTGTGTGTCTGAATCAGTGTGAGTGAGTGTGTGTGTGTGTGTCTCTGAATCAGTGTATAACTTTGTGAGTGTGTGTGTGTGTATCTGAATCAGTGTATAACTGTGTGTGTGTCTGAATCAGTGTATAGCTGTGTGTGTGTGTATGTGTCTCTGAATCAGTGTATAACTGTGTGTGTGTGTGTGTCTCTGAATCAGTGTATAACTGTGTGTGTGTGTGTGTGTGTGTCTGAATCAGTGTATAACTTTGTGAGTGTGTCTCTGAATCAGTGTATAACTGTGTGTGTGTGTGTGTCTCTGAATCAATGTATAACTGTGTGTGTGTGTCTCTGAATCAGTGTATAACTGTGTGTGTGTGTGTCTCTGAATCAGTGTATAACTGTGTGTGTCTCTGAATCAGTGTATAAATGTGTGTGTGAGTGTGTGTGTCTCTGAATTAGTGTATAACTGTGTGTGTGTGTGTCTCTGAATCAGTGTATAACTTTGTGAGTGTGTGTGTGTGTGTGTGTCTCTGAATCAGTGTATAACTGTGTGTGTGTCTGAATCAGTGTGTGTTTGTGTGTGTGTGTCTCTGAATCAGTGTATAACTGTGTGTGTGTGTGTGTGTGTGTCTCTGAATCAGTGTATAACTGTGTGTGTGTGTATGTGTCTCTGAATCAGTGTATAACTGTGTGTGTGTGTGTGTGTGTGTGTCTCTGAATCAGTGTTTAACTGTGTGTGTGTCCGAAACAGTGTATAACTGTGTGTGTGTGTATGTGTCTCTGAATCAGTGTATAACTGTGTGTGTGTGTGTGTGTGTGTCTCTGAATTAGTGTATAACTGTGTGTGTGTGTGTATGTGTCTCTGAATCAGTGTATAACTGTGTGTGTGTCTGAATCAGTGTTTAACTGTGTGTGTGTGTCCGAATCAGTGTATAACTGTGTGTGTGTGTATGTGTCTCTGAATCAGTGTATAACTGTGTGTGTGTGTGTGTGTGTCTCTGAATTAGTGAATAACTGTGTGTGTGTGTGTGTATGTGTCTCTGAATCAGTGTATAACTGTGTGTATGTGTGTCTCTGAATCAGTGTATAACTGTGTGTGTGTGTGTGTCTCTGAATTAGTGTAAAACTGTGTGAGTGTGTGTGTGTGTGTCTGAATCAGTGTATAAATGTGTGTGTGTGTGTGTGTCTCTGAATCAGTGTATAACTGTGTGTGTGTGTATGTGTCTCTGAATCAGTGTATAACTGTGTGTGAGTGTATGTGTCTCTGAATCAGTGTATAACTGTGTGTGTGTGTATGTGTCTCTGAATCAGTGTATAACTGTGTGTGTGTGTGTATATGTGTCTCTGAATCAGTGTATAACTGTGTGTGTGTGTATGTGTCTCTGAATCAGTGTATAACTGTGTGTGTGTGTGTATATGTGTCTCTGAATCAGTGTATAACTGTGTGTGTGTCTGAATCAGTGTGAGTGTTTGTGTGTGTGTGTCTGAATCAGTGTATAACTGTGTGTGTGTCTGAATCAGTGTATAGCTGTGTGTGTGTGTGTGTGTGTCTCTGAATCAGTGTATAACTGTGTGTGTGTGTGTGTCTGAATCAGTGTATAGCTGTGTGTGTGTGTGTGTCTCTGAATCAGTGTATAACTGTGTGTGTGTGTGTGTGTGTGTCTGAATCAGTGTATAACTTTGTGAGTGTGTCTCTGAATCAGTGTATAACTGTGTGTGTGTGTGTGTGTCTATGAATCAGTGTATAAGTTTGTGAGTGTGTGTCTGAATCAGTTTATAACTGTGTGTCTATGAATCAGTGTATAACTGTGTGTGTCTGAATCAGTGTGAGTGAATGTGTGTGTGTGTGTCTCTGAATCAGTGTATAGCTTTGTGAGTGTGTGTGTGTGTGTCTGAATCAGTGTATAACTGTGTGTGTGTGTCTGAATCAGTGTGAGTGTGTGTGTCTCTGAATCACTGTATAACTGTGTGTGTGTGTGTGTTTCTGAATCAATGTATAACTGTGTGTGTGTGTCTGAATCAGTGTGAGTGTGTGTGTCTCTGAATCACTGTATAACTGTGTGTGTGTGTGTCTCTGAATCAGTGTATAACTGTGTGTGTGTGTCTCTGAATCAGTGTATAACTGTGTGTGTGTGTGTGACTCTGAATCAGTGTATAACTGTGTGTGTGTGTGTGTGTCTCTGAATCAGTGTATAACTGTGTGTGTGTGTGTCTCTGAATCAGTGTATAACTGTGTGTGTGTGTCTCTGAATCAGTGTATAACTGTGTGTGTGTGTCTCTGAATTAGTGTATAACTGTGTGTGTGTGTGTGTGTGTCTCTGAATCAGTGTATAACTTTGTGAGTGTGTGTCTCTGAATCAGTGTATAACTGTGTGTGTGTGTGTGTGTGTCTCTGAATCAGTGTATAAGTTTGTGAGTGTGTGTCTGAATCAGTGTATAACTGTGTGTCTATGAATCAGTGTATAACTGTGTGTGTCTGAATCAGTGTGAGTGAGTGTGTGTGTGTGTGTGTCTCTGAATCAGTGTATAACTTTGTGAGTGTGTGTGTGTGTGTCTGAATCAGTGTATAACTGTGTGTGTGTCTGAATCAGTGTATAGCTGTGTGTGTGTATGTGTCTCTGAATCAGTGTATAACTGTGTGTGTGTCTGAATCAGTGTATAGCTGTGTGTGTGTGTATGTCTCTGAATCAGTGTATAACTGTGTGTGTGTGTGTCTCTGAATCAGTGTATAACTGTGTGTGTGTGTGTGTCTCTGAATCAGTGTATAACTGTGTGTGTGTCTGAATCAGTGTATAGCTGTGTGTGTGTATGTCTCTGAATCAGTGTATAACTGTGTGTGTGTGTGTCTCTGAATCAGTGTATAACTGTGTGTGTGTGTGTGTGTCTGAATCAGTGTATAACTTTGTGAGTGTGTCTCTGAATCAGTGTATAACTGTGTGTGTGTGTGTGTCTCTGAATCAATGTATAACTGTGTGTGTGTGTCTCTGAATCAGTGTATAACTGTGTGTGTGTGTGTGTCTCTGAATCACTGTATAACTGTGTGTGTCTCTGAATCAGTGTATAACTGTGTGTGTGTATGTGTCTCTGAATCAGTGTATAACTGTGTGTGTGTGTGTGTGTCTGAATCAGTGTATAACTTTGTGAGTGTGTCTCTGAATCAGTGTATAACTGTGTGTGTGTGTGTGTCTCTGAATCAATGTATAACTGTGTGTGTGTGTCTCTGAATCAGTGTATAACTGTGTGTGTGTGTGTGTCTCTGAATCAGTGTATAACTGTGTGTGTCTCTGAATCAGTGTATAACTGTGTGTGTGTATGTGTCTCTGAATCAGTGTATAACTGTGTGTGTGTCTGAATCAGTGTATAGCTGTGTGTGTGTGTATGTGTCTCTGAATCAGTGTATAACTGTGTGTGTGTGTGTCTCTGAATCAGTGTATAACTGTGTGTGTGTGTGTGTCTCTGAATCAGTGTATAACTGTGTGTGTGTGTGTGTGTGTGTCTGAATCAGTGTATAACTTTGTGAGTGTGTGTCTCTGAATCAGTGTATAACTGTGTGTGTGTGTGTGTGTCTCTGAATCAGTGTATAACTTTGTGAGTGTGTGTCTCTGAATCAGTGTATAACTGTGTGTCTATGAATCAGTGTATAACTGTGTGTGTCTGAATCAGTGTGAGTGAGTGTGTGTGTGTGTGTCTCTGAATCAGTGTATAACTTTGTGAGTGTGTGTGTGTGTGTCTGAATCAGTGTATAACTGTGTGTGTGTGTCTGAATCAGTGTATAACTGTGTGTGTGTATGTGTCTCTGAATCAGTGTATAACTGTGTGTGTGTCTGAATCAGTGTATAGCTGTGTGTGTGTGTATGTGTCTCTGAATCAATGTATAACTGTGTGTGTGTGTCTCTGAATCAGTGTATAACTGTGTGTGTGTGTGTGTGTCTCTGAATCAGTGTATAACTGTGTGTGTGTGTGTATGTGTCTCTGAGTCAGTGTATAACTGTGTGTGTGTGTGTGTGTGTCTCTGAATCAGTGTATAACTGTGTGTGTGTCTGAATCAGTGTGAGTGTTTGTGTGTGTGTGTCTGAATCAGTGTATAACTGTGTGTGTGTGTCTCTGAATCAGTGTATAACTGTGTGTTTGTGTCTGTGTCTCTGAATCAGTGTATAACTGTGTGTGTGTGTGTGTGTGTGTGTCTCTGAATTAGTGTATAACTGTGTGTGTGTGTGTCTCTGAATCAGTGTATAACTTTGTGAGTGTGTGTGTGTGTGTCTGAATCAGTGTGAGTGTGTGTGTCTCTGAATCACTGTATAACTGTGTGTGTGTGTGTGTGTTTCTGAATCAATGTATAACTGTGTGTGTGTGTGTCTGAATCAGTGTGAGTGTGTGTGTCTCTGAATCACTGTATAACTGTGTGTGTGTGTGTCTCTGAATCAGTGTATAACTGTGTGTGTGTGTCTCTGAATCAGTGTATAACTGTGTGTGTGTGTGTGACTCTGAATCAGTGTATAACTGTGTGTGTGTGTGTGTCTCTGAATCAGTGTATAACTGTGTGTGTGTGTCTCTGAATCAGTGTATAACTGTGTGTGTGTGTCTCTGAATCAGTGTATAACTGTGTGTGTGTGTGTGACTCTGAATCAGTGTATAACTGTGTGTGTGTGTGTGTCTCTGAATCAGTGTATAACTGTGTGTGTGTCTCTGAATCAGTGTATAACTGTGTGTGTGTGTCTCTGAATCAGTGTATAACTGTGTGTGTGTGTCTCTGAATTAGTGTATAACTGTGTGTGTGTGTGTGTCTCTCTGAATCAGTGTATAACTGTGTGTGTGTGTGTGTGTCTCTCTGAATCAGTGTATAACTGTGTGTGTGTGTGTGTGTGTCTCTGAATCAGTGTATAACTGTGTGTGTGTGTGTGCGTCTCTGAATCAGTGTATAACTGTGTGTGTGTGTGTGTGTCTCTGAATCAGTGTATAACTGTGTGTGTGTGTCTCTGAATTAGTGTATAACTGTGTGTGTGTGTGTGTCTCTGAATCAGTGAATAACTTTGTGAGTGTGTGTGTGTGTGTCTGAATCAGTGTATAACTGTGTGTGTGTCTGAATCAGTGTATAGCTGTGTGTGTGTGTGTGTCTCTGAATCAGTGTATAACTGTGTGTGTGTGTGTGTCTGAATCAGTGTATAGCTGTGTGTGTGTGTGTGTCTCTGAATCAGTGTATAACTGTGTGTGTGTGTGTGTGTGTGTCTGAATCAGTGTATAACTTTGTGAGTGTGTGTCTCTGAATCAGTGTATAACTGTGTGTGTGTGTGTGTCTCTGAATCAGTGTATAAGTTTGTGAGTGTGTGTCTGAATCAGTGTATAACTGTGTGTCTATGAATCAGTGTATAACTGTGTGTGTCTGAATCAGTGTGAGTGAGTGTGTGTGTGTGTGTCTCTGAATCAGTGTATAACTTTGTGAGTGTGTGTGTGTGTGTCTGAATCAGTGTGAGTGTGTGTGTCTCTGAATCACTGTATAACTGTGTGTGTGTGTGTGTTTCTGAATCAATGTATAACTGTGTGTGTGTGTCTGAATCAGTGTGAGTGTGTGTGTCTCTGAATCACTGTATAACTGTGTGTGTGTGTGTCTCTGAATCAGTGTATAACTGTGTGTGTGTGTGTGACTCTGAATCAGTGTATAACTGTGTGTGTGTGTGTGTCTCTGAATCAGTGTATAACTGTGTGTGTGTCTCTGAATCAGTGTATAACTGTGTGTGTGTGTCTCTGAATCAGTGTATAACTGTGTGTGTGTGTCTCTGAATTAGTGTATAACTGTGTGTGTGTGTGTGTGTGTGTCTCTGAATCAGTGTATAACTTTGTGAGTGTGTGTCTCTGAATCAGTGTATAACTGTGTGTGTCTGTGTGTGTCTCTGAATCAGTGTATAACTTTGTGAGTGTGTGTCTCTGAATCAGTGTATAACTGTGTGTCTGTGAATCAGTGTATAACTGTGTGTGTCTGAATCAGTGTATAGCTGTGTGTGTGTGTGTGTCTCTGAATCAGTGTATAACTGTGTGTGTGTGTGTGTCTGAATCAGTGTATAGCTGTGTGTGTGTGTGTGTCTCTGAATCAGTGTATAACTTTGTGAGTGTGTGTGTGTGTGTCTGAATCAGTGTATAACTGTGTGTGTGTCTGAATCAGTGTATAACTGTGTGTGTGTATGTGTCTCTGAATCAGTGTATAACTGTGTGTGTGTCTGAATCAGTGTATAGCTGTGTGTGTGTGTATGTGTCTCTGAATCAGTGTATAACTGTGTGTGTGTGTGTCTCTGAATCAGTGTATAACTGTGTGTGTGTGTGTGTCTCTGAATCAGTGTATAACTGTGTGTGTGTGTGTGTGTGTGTCTGAATCAGTGTATAACTTTGTGAGTGTGTCTCTGAATCAGTGTATAACTGTGTGTGTGTGTGTGTCTCTGAATCAATGTATAACTCTGTGTGTGTGTCTCTGAATCAGTGTATAACTGTGTGTGTGTGTGTGTGTCTCTGAATCAGTGTATAACTGTGTGTGTCTCTGAATCAGTGTATAACTGTGTGTGTGTCTGAATCAGTGTATAACTGTGTGTGTGTCTGAATCAGTGTATAACTGTGTGTGTGTGTGTGTGTCTCTGAATCAGTGTATAACTGTGTGTGTCTCTGAATCAGTGTATAACTGTGTGTGTGAGTGTGTGTGTCTCTGAATTAGTGTATAACTGTGTGTGTGTGTGTCTCTGAATCAGTGTATAACTTTGTGAGTGTGTGTGTGTGTGTCTGAATCAGTGTGAGTGTGTGTGTCTCTGAATCACTGTATAACTGTGTGTGTGTGTGTTTCTGAATCAATGTATAACTGTGTGTGTGTGTCTCAATCAGTGTGAGTGTGTGTGTCTCTGAATCACTGTATAACTGTGTGTGTGTCTCTGAATCAGTGTATAACTGTGTGTGTGTGTCTCTGAATCAGTGTATAACTGTGTGTGTGTGTGTGACTCTGAATCAGTGTATAACTGTGTGTGTGTGTGTGTCTCTGAATCAGTGTATAACTGTGTGTGTGTGTCTCTGAATCAGTGTATAACTGTGTGTGTGTGTGTCTCTGAATCAGTGTATAACTGTGTGTGTGTGTCTCTGAATCAGTGTATAACTGTGTGTGTGTGTCTCTGAATTAGTGTATAACTGTGTGTGTGTGTGTGTGTCTCTGAATCAGTGTATAACTTTGTGAGTGTGTGTCTCTGAATCACTGTATAACTGTGTGTGTGTGTGTGTGTCTCTGAATCAGTGTATAACTTTGTGAGTGTGTGTCTCTGAATCAGTGTATAACTGTGTGTCTATGAATCAGTGTATAACTGTGTGTGTCTGAATCAGTGTGAGTGAGTGTGTGTGTGTGTGTCTCTGAATCAGTGTTTAACTTTGTGAGTGTGTGTGTGTGTGTCTGAATCAGTGTATAACTGTGTGTGTGTCTGAATCAGTGTATAAATGTGTGTGTGTGTGTGTGTCTCTGAATCAGTGTATAACTGTGTGTGTGTGTATGTGTCTCTGAATCAGTGTATAACTGTGTGTGAGTGTATGTGTCTCTGAATCAGTGTATAACTGTGTGTGTGTGTATGTGTCTCTGAATCAGTGTATAACTGTGTGTGTGTGTGTATATGTGTCTCTGAATCAGTGTATAACTGTGTGTGTGTCTGAATCAGTGTGAGTGTTTGTGTGTGTGTGTCTGAATCAGTGTATAACTGTGTGTGTGTCTGAATCAGTGTATAGCTGTGTGTGTGTGTGTGTGTGTCTCTGAATCAGTGTATAACTGTGTGTGTGTGTGTGTCTGAATCAGTGTATAGCTGTGTGTGTGTGTGTGTCTCTGAATCAGTGTATAACTGTGTGTGTGTGTGTGTGTGTGTCTGAATCAGTGTATAACTTTGTGAGTGTGTCTCTGAATCAGTGTATAACTGTGTGTGTGTGTGTGTGTCTATGAATCAGTGTATAAGTTTGTGAGTGTGTGTCTGAATCAGTTTATAACTGTGTGTCTATGAATCAGTGTATAACTGTGTGTGTCTGAATCAGTGTGAGTGAATGTGTGTGTGTGTGTCTCTGAATCAGTGTATAGCTTTGTGAGTGTGTGTGTGTGTGTCTGAATCAGTGTATAACTGTGTGTGTGTGTCTGAATCAGTGTGAGTGTGTGTGTCTCTGAATCACTGTATAACTGTGTGTGTGTGTGTGTTTCTGAATCAATGTATAACTGTGTGTGTGTGTCTGAATCAGTGTGAGTGTGTGTGTCTCTGAATCACTGTATAACTGTGTGTGTGTGTGTCTCTGAATCAGTGTATAACTGTGTGTGTGTGTCTCTGAATCAGTGTATAACTGTGTGTGTGTGTGTGACTCTGAATCAGTGTATAACTGTGTGTGTGTGTGTGTGTCTCTGAATCAGTGTATAACTGTGTGTGTGTGTGTCTCTGAATCAGTGTATAACTGTGTGTGTGTGTCTCTGAATCAGTGTATAACTGTGTGTGTGTGTCTCTGAATTAGTGTATAACTGTGTGTGTGTGTGTGTGTGTCTCTGAATCAGTGTATAACTTTGTGAGTGTGTGTCTCTGAATCAGTGTATAACTGTGTGTGTGTGTGTGTGTCTCTGAATCAGTGTATAACTTTGTGAGTGTGTGTCTCTGAATCAGTGTATAACTGTGTGTGTGTGTGTGTGTGTCTCTGAATCAGTGTATAAGTTTGTGAGTGTGTGTCTGAATCAGTGTATAACTGTGTGTCTATGAATCAGTGTATAACTGTGTGTGTCTGAATCAGTGTGAGTGAGTGTGTGTGTGTGTGTCTCTGAATCAGTGTATAACTTTGTGAGTGTGTGTGTGTGTGTCTGAATCAGTGTATAACTGTGTGTGTGTCTGAATCAGTGTATAGCTGTGTGTGTGTATGTGTCTCTGAATCAGTGTATAACTGTGTGTGTGTCTGAATCAGTGTATAGCTGTGTGTGTGTGTATGTCTCTGAATCAGTGTATAACTGTGTGTGTGTGTGTCTCTGAATCAGTGTATAACTGTGTGTGTGTGTGTGTCTCTGAATCAGTGTATAACTGTGTGTGTGTCTGAATCAGTGTATAGCTGTGTGTGTGTATGTCTCTGAATCAGTGTATAACTGTGTGTGTGTGTGTCTCTGAATCAGTGTATAACTGTGTGTGTGTGTGTGTGTCTGAATCAGTGTATAACTTTGTGAGTGTGTCTCTGAATCAGTGTATAACTGTGTGTGTGTGTGTGTCTCTGAATCAATGTATAACTGTGTGTGTGTGTCTCTGAATCAGTGTATAACTGTGTGTGTGTGTGTGTCTCTGAATCACTGTATAACTGTGTGTGTCTCTGAATCAGTGTATAACTGTGTGTGTGTATGTGTCTCTGAATCAGTGTATAACTGTGTGTGTGTGTGTGTGTCTGAATCAGTGTATAACTTTGTGAGTGTGTCTCTGAATCAGTGTATAACTGTGTGTGTGTGTGTGTCTCTGAATCAATGTATAACTGTGTGTGTGTGTCTCTGAATCAGTGTATAACTGTGTGTGTGTGTGTGTCTCTGAATCAGTGTATAACTGTGTGTGTCTCTGAATCAGTGTATAACTGTGTGTGTGTATGTGTCTCTGAATCAGTGTATAACTGTGTGTGTGTCTGAATCAGTGTATAGCTGTGTGTGTGTGTATGTGTCTCTGAATCAGTGTATAACTGTGTGTGTGTGTGTCTCTGAATCAGTGTATAACTGTGTGTGTGTGTGTGTCTCTGAATCAGTGTATAACTGTGTGTGTGTGTGTGTGTGTGTCTGAATCAGTGTATAACTTTGTGAGTGTGTGTCTCTGAATCAGTGTATAACTGTGTGTGTGTGTGTGTGTCTCTGAATCAGTGTATAACTTTGTGAGTGTGTGTCTCTGAATCAGTGTATAACTGTGTGTCTATGAATCAGTGTATAACTGTGTGTGTCTGAATCAGTGTGAGTGAGTGTGTGTGTGTGTGTCTCTGAATCAGTGTATAACTTTGTGAGTGTGTGTGTGTGTGTCTGAATCAGTGTATAACTGTGTGTGTGTGTCTGAATCAGTGTATAACTGTGTGTGTGTATGTGTCTCTGAATCAGTGTATAACTGTGTGTGTGTCTGAATCAGTGTATAGCTGTGTGTGTGTGTATGTGTCTCTGAATCAATGTATAACTGTGTGTGTGTGTCTCTGAATCAGTGTATAACTGTGTGTGTGTGTGTGTGTCTCTGAATCAGTGTATAACTGTGTGTGTGTGTGTATGTGTCTCTGAGTCAGTGTATAACTGTGTGTGTGTGTGTGTGTGTCTCTGAATCAGTGTATAACTGTGTGTGTGTCTGAATCAGTGTGAGTGTTTGTGTGTGTGTGTCTGAATCAGTGTATAACTGTGTGTGTGTGTCTCTGAATCAGTGTATAACTGTGTGTTTGTGTCTGTGTCTCTGAATCAGTGTATAACTGTGTGTGTGTGTGTGTGTGTGTGTCTCTGAATTAGTGTATAACTGTGTGTGTGTGTGTCTCTGAATCAGTGTATAACTTTGTGAGTGTGTGTGTGTGTGTCTGAATCAGTGTGAGTGTGTGTGTCTCTGAATCACTGTATAACTGTGTGTGTGTGTGTGTGTTTCTGAATCAATGTATAACTGTGTGTGTGTGTGTCTGAATCAGTGTGAGTGTGTGTGTCTCTGAATCACTGTATAACTGTGTGTGTGTGTCTCTGAATCAGTGTATAACTGTGTGTGTGTGTCTCTGAATCAGTGTATAACTGTGTGTGTGTGTGTGACTCTGAATCAGTGTATAACTGTGTGTGTGTGTGTGTCTCTGAATCAGTGTATAACTGTGTGTGTGTGTCTCTGAATCAGTGTATAACTGTGTGTGTGTGTCTCTGAATCAGTGTATAACTGTGTGTGTGTGTGTGACTCTGAATCAGTGTATAACTGTGTGTGTGTGTGTGTCTCTGAATCAGTGTATAACTGTGTGTGTGTCTCTGAATCAGTGTATAACTGTGTGTGTGTGTCTCTGAATCAGTGTATAACTGTGTGTGTGTGTCTCTGAATTAGTGTATAACTGTGTGTGTGTGTGTGTCTCTCTGAATCAGTGTATAACTGTGTGTGTGTGTGTGTGTCTCTCTGAATCAGTGTATAACTGTGTGTGTGTGTGTGTGTGTCTCTGAATCAGTGTATAACTGTGTGTGTGTGTGTGCGTCTCTGAATCAGTGTATAACTGTGTGTGTGTGTGTGTGTCTCTGAATCAGTGTATAACTGTGTGTGTGTGTCTCTGAATTAGTGTATAACTGTGTGTGTGTGTGTGTCTCTGAATCAGTGAATAACTTTGTGAGTGTGTGTGTGTGTGTCTGAATCAGTGTATAACTGTGTGTGTGTCTGAATCAGTGTATAGCTGTGTGTGTGTGTGTGTCTCTGAATCAGTGTATAACTGTGTGTGTGTGTGTGTCTGAATCAGTGTATAGCTGTGTGTGTGTGTGTGTCTCTGAATCAGTGTATAACTGTGTGTGTGTGTGTGTGTGTGTCTGAATCAGTGTATAACTTTGTGAGTGTGTGTCTCTGAATCAGTGTATAACTGTGTGTGTGTGTGTGTCTCTGAATCAGTGTATAAGTTTGTGAGTGTGTGTCTGAATCAGTGTATAACTGTGTGTCTATGAATCAGTGTATAACTGTGTGTGTCTGAATCAGTGTGAGTGAGTGTGTGTGTGTGTGTCTCTGAATCAGTGTATAACTTTGTGAGTGTGTGTGTGTGTGTCTGAATCAGTGTGAGTGTGTGTGTCTCTGAATCACTGTATAACTGTGTGTGTGTGTGTGTTTCTGAATCAATGTATAACTGTGTGTGTGTGTCTGAATCAGTGTGAGTGTGTGTGTCTCTGAATCACTGTATAACTGTGTGTGTGTGTGTCTCTGAATCAGTGTATAACTGTGTGTGTGTGTGTGACTCTGAATCAGTGTATAACTGTGTGTGTGTGTGTGTCTCTGAATCAGTGTATAACTGTGTGTGTGTCTCTGAATCAGTGTATAACTGTGTGTGTGTGTCTCTGAATCAGTGTATAACTGTGTGTGTGTGTCTCTGAATTAGTGTATAACTGTGTGTGTGTGTGTGTGTGTCTCTGAATCAGTGTATAACTTTGTGAGTGTGTGTCTCTGAATCAGTGTATAACTGTGTGTGTCTGTGTGTGTCTCTGAATCAGTGTATAACTTTGTGAGTGTGTGTCTCTGAATCAGTGTATAACTGTGTGTCTGTGAATCAGTGTATAACTGTGTGTGTCTGAATCAGTGTATAGCTGTGTGTGTGTGTGTGTCTCTGAATCAGTGTATAACTGTGTGTGTGTGTGTGTCTGAATCAGTGTATAGCTGTGTGTGTGTGTGTGTCTCTGAATCAGTGTATAACTTTGTGAGTGTGTGTGTGTGTGTCTGAATCAGTGTATAACTGTGTGTGTGTCTGAATCAGTGTATAACTGTGTGTGTGTATGTGTCTCTGAATCAGTGTATAACTGTGTGTGTGTCTGAATCAGTGTATAGCTGTGTGTGTGTGTATGTGTCTCTGAATCAGTGTATAACTGTGTGTGTGTGTGTCTCTGAATCAGTGTATAACTGTGTGTGTGTGTGTGTCTCTGAATCAGTGTATAACTGTGTGTGTGTGTGTGTGTGTGTCTGAATCAGTGTATAACTTTGTGAGTGTGTCTCTGAATCAGTGTATAACTGTGTGTGTGTGTGTGTCTCTGAATCAATGTATAACTCTGTGTGTGTGTCTCTGAATCAGTGTATAACTGTGTGTGTGTGTGTGTGTCTCTGAATCAGTGTATAACTGTGTGTGTCTCTGAATCAGTGTATAACTGTGTGTGTGTCTGAATCAGTGTATAACTGTGTGTGTGTCTGAATCAGTGTATAACTGTGTGTGTGTGTGTGTGTCTCTGAATCAGTGTATAACTGTGTGTGTCTCTGAATCAGTGTATAACTGTGTGTGTGAGTGTGTGTGTCTCTGAATTAGTGTATAACTGTGTGTGTGTGTGTCTCTGAATCAGTGTATAACTTTGTGAGTGTGTGTGTGTGTGTCTGAATCAGTGTGAGTGTGTGTGTCTCTGAATCACTGTATAACTGTGTGTGTGTGTGTTTCTGAATCAATGTATAACTGTGTGTGTGTGTCTCAATCAGTGTGAGTGTGTGTGTCTCTGAATCACTGTATAACTGTGTGTGTGTCTCTGAATCAGTGTATAACTGTGTGTGTGTGTCTCTGAATCAGTGTATAACTGTGTGTGTGTGTGTGACTCTGAATCAGTGTATAACTGTGTGTGTGTGTGTGTCTCTGAATCAGTGTATAACTGTGTGTGTGTGTCTCTGAATCAGTGTATAACTGTGTGTGTGTGTGTCTCTGAATCAGTGTATAACTGTGTGTGTGTGTCTCTGAATCAGTGTATAACTGTGTGTGTGTGTCTCTGAATTAGTGTATAACTGTGTGTGTGTGTGTGTGTCTCTGAATCAGTGTATAACTTTGTGAGTGTGTGTCTCTGAATCACTGTATAACTGTGTGTGTGTGTGTGTGTCTCTGAATCAGTGTATAACTTTGTGAGTGTGTGTCTCTGAATCAGTGTATAACTGTGTGTCTATGAATCAGTGTATAACTGTGTGTGTCTGAATCAGTGTGAGTGAGTGTGTGTGTGTGTGTCTCTGAATCAGTGTTTAACTTTGTGAGTGTGTGTGTGTGTGTCTGAATCAGTGTATAACTGTGTGTGTGTCTGAATCAGTGTATAACTGTGTGTGTGTCTGAATCAGTGTATAGCTGTGTGTGTGTGTATGTGTCTCTGAATCAGTGTATAACTGTGTGTGTGTGTGTGTCTCTGAATCAGTGTATAACTGTGTGTGTGTGTGTGTGTGTCTGAATCAGTGTATAACTTTGTGAGTGTGTCTCTGAATCAGTGTATAACTGTGTGTGTGTGTGTGTCTCTGAATCAATGTATAACTGTGTGTGTGTGTCTCTGAATCAGTTTATAACTGTGTGTGTGTGTGTGTCTCTGAATCAGTGTATAACTGTGTGTGTCTCTGAATCAGTGTATAAATGTGTGTGTGAGTGTGTGTGTCTCTGAATTAGTGTATAACTGTGTGTGTGTGTGTCTCTGAATCAGTGTATAACTTTGTGAGTGTGTGTGTGTGTGTGTGTCTCTGAATCAGTGTATAACTGTGTGTGTGTCTGAATCAGTGTGTGTTTGTGTGTGTGTGTCTCTGAATCAGTGTATAACTGTGTGTATGTGTCTCTGAATCAGTGTATAACTGTGTGTGTGTGTGTGTGTCTCTGAATCAGTGTATAACTGTGTGTGTGTGTGTGTGTGTGTGTCTCTGAATCAGTGTATAACTGTGTGTGTGTGTATGTGTCTCTGAATCAGTGTATAACTGTGTGTGTGTGTGTGTGTGTGTCTCTGAATCAGTGTTAAACTGTGTGTGTGTCCGAAACAGTGTATAACTGTGTGTGTGTGTATGTGTCTCTGAATCAGTGTATAACTGTGTGTGTGTGTGTGTGTGTGTCTCTGAATTAGTGTATAACTGTGTGTGTGTGTGTATGTGTCTCTGAATCAGTGTATAACTGTGTGTGTGTCTGAATCAGTGTTTAACTGTGTGTGTGTGTCCGAATCAGTGTATAACTGTGTGTGTGTGTATGTGTCTCTGAATCAGTGTATAACTGTGTGTGTGTGTGTGTGTCTCTGAATTAGTGAATAACTGTGTGTGTGTGTGTGTATGTGTCTCTGAATCAGTGTATAACTGTGTGTGTGTCTGAATCAGTGTATAACTGTGTGTGTGTGTGTCTCTGAATTAGTGTAAAACTGTGTGTGTGTGTGTGTCCGAATCAGTGTATATCTGTGTGTGTGTGTGTGTGTCTCTGAATTAGTGAATAACTGTGTGTGTGTGTGTGTATGTGTCTCTGAATCAGTGTATAACTGTGTGTATGTGTGTCTCTGAATCAGTGTATAACTGTGTGTGTGTGTGTGTCTCTGAATTAGTGTAAAACTGTGTGTGTGTGTGTGTGTGTGTCTGAATCAGTGTATAAATGTGTGTGTGTGTGTGTCTCTGAATCAGTGTATAACTGTGTGTGTGTGTATGTGTCTCTGAATTAGTGTAAAACTGTGTGTGTGTGTGTGTGTGTGTCTGAATCAGTGTATAAATGTGTGTGTGTGTGTGTCTCTGAATCAGTGTATAACTGTGTGTGTGTGTATGTGTCTCTGAATCAGTGTATAACTGTGTGTGAGTTAATGTGTCTCTGAATCAGTGTATAACTGTGTGTGTGTGTGTATATGTGTCTCTGAATCAGTGTATAACTGTGTGTGTGTGTATGTGTCTCTGAATCAGTGTATAACTGTGTGTGTGTGTGTATGTGTCTCTGAATCAGTGTATAACTGTGTGTGTGTCTGAATCAGTGTGAGTGTTTGTGTGTGTGTGTCTCAATCAGTGTATAACTGTGTGTGTGTCTGAATCAGTGTATAGCTGTGTGTGTGTGTGTGTGTCTCTGAATCAGTGTATAACTGTGTGTGTGTGTGTGTCTGAATCAGTGTATAGCTGTGTGTGTGTGTGTGTCTCTGAATCAGTGTATAACTGTGTGTGTGTGTGTGTGTGTGTGTCTGAATCAGTGTATAACTTTGTGAGTGTGTCTCTGAATCAGTGTATAACTGTGTGTGTGTGTGTGTGTCTCTGAATCAGTGTATAACTTTGTGAGTGTGTGTCTCTGAATCAGTTTATAACTGTGTGTCTATGAATCAGTGTATAACTGTGTGTGTCTGAATCAGTGTGAGTGAGTGTGTGTGTGTGTGTCTCTGAATCAGTGTATAGCTTTGTGAGTGTGTGTGTGTGTGTCTGAATCAGTGTATAACTGTGTGTGTGTGTCTGAATCAGTGTGAGTGTGTGTGTCTCTGAATCACTGTATAACTGTGTGTGTGTGTGTGTTTCTGAATCAATGTATAACTGTGTGTGTGTGTCTGAATCAGTGTGAGTGTGTGTGTCTCTGAATCAGTGTATAACTGTGTGTGTGTGTCTCTGAATCAGTGTATAACTGTGTGTGTGTGTGTGACTCTGAATCAGTGTATAACTGTGTGTGTGTGTGTGTGTCTCTGAATCAGTGTATAACTGTGTGTGTGTGTGTCTCTGAATCAGTGTATAACTGTGTGTGTGTGTCTCTGAATCAGTGTATAACTGTGTGTGTGTGTGTGTGTGTCTCTGAATCAGTGTATAACTTTGTGAGTGTGTGTCTCTGAATCAGTGTATAACTGTGTGTGTGTGTGTGTGTCTCTGAATCAGAGTATAACTGTGTGTCTATGAATCAGTGTATAACTGTGTGTGTCTGAATCAGTGTGAGTGAGTGTGTGTGTGTGTGTCTCTGAATCAGTGTATAACTTTGTGAGTGTGTGTGTGTGTGTCTGAATCAGTGTATAACTGTGTGTGTGTCTGAATCAGTGTATAGCTGTGTGTGTGTATGTGTCTCTGAATCAGTGTATAACTGTGTGTGTGTCTGAATCAGTGTATAGCTGTGTGTGTGTGTATGTCTCTGAATCAGTGTATAACTGTGTGTGTGTGTGTCTCTGAATCAGTGTATAACTGTGTGTGTGTGTGTGTCTCTGAATCAGTGTATAACTGTGTGTGTGTCTGAATCAATGTATAGCTGTGTGTGTGTGTATGTCTCTGAATCAGTGTATAACTGTGTGTGTGTGTGTCTCTGAATCAGTGTATAACTGTGTGTGTGTGTGTGTCTCTGAATCAGTGTATAACTGTGTGTGTGTGTGTGTGTCTGAATCAGTGTATAACTGTGTGTGTGTGTGTGTCTCTGAATCAATGTATAACTGTGTGTGTGTGTCTCTGAATCAGTGTATAACTGTGTGTGTGTGTGTGTCTCTGAATCAGTGTATAACTGTGTGTGTCTCTGAATCAGTGTATAACTGTGTGTGTGAGTGTGTGTGTCTCTGAATTAGTGTATAACTGTGTGTGTGTGTGTCTCTGAATCAGTGTATAACTTTGTGAGTGTGTGTGTGTGTGTGTGTCTCTGAATCAGTGTATAACTGTGTATGTGTGTATGTGTCTCTGAATCAGTGTATAACTGTGTGTATGTGTCTCTGAATCAGTGTATAACTGTGTGTGTGTGTGTGTCTCTGAATCAGTGTATAACTGTGTGTGTGTGTGTGTGTGTGTGTGTGTGTGTGTCTCTGAATCAGTGTATAACTGTGTGTGTGTGTATGTGTCTCTGAATCAGTGTATAACTGTGTGTGTGTGTGTGTGTGTGTGTCTCTGAATCAGTGTTTAACTGTGTGTGTGTCCGAAACAGTGTATAACTGTGTGTGTGTATGTGTCTCTGAATCAGTGTATAACTGTGTGTGTGTGTGTGTGTGTGTCTCTGAATTAGTGAATAACTGTGTGTGTGTGTGTGTATGTGTCTCTGAATCAGTGTATAACTGTGTGTATGTGTGTCTCTGAATCAGTGTATAACTGTGTGTGTGTGTGTGTCTCTGAATTAGTGTATAACTGTGTGAGTGTGTGTGTGTGTGTCTGAATCAGTGTATAACTGTGTGTGTGTCTGAATCAGTGTATAGCTGTGTGTGTGTGTGTGTCTCTGAATCAGTGTATAACTTTGTGAGTGTGTGTCTCTGAATCACTGTATAACTGTGTGTGTGTGTGTGTCTCTGAATCAGTGTATAACTTTGTGAGTGTGTGTCTCTGAATCAGTGTATAACTGTGTGTGTGTGTGTGTGTCTCTGAATCAGTGTATAACTGTGTGTGTGTGTGTGTGTGTGTCTGAATCAGTGTATAACTGTGTGTGTGTCTGAATCAGTGTATAGCTGTGTGTGTGTGTGTGTCTCTGAATCAGTGTATAACTTTGTGAGTGTGTGTCTCTGAATCACTGTATAACTGTGTGTGTGTGTGTGTCTCTGAATCAGTGTATAACTTTGTGAGTGTGTGTCTCTGAATCAGTGTATAACTGTGTGTGTGAGTGTGTGTCTCTGAATCAGTGTATAACTGTGTGTGTCTGAATCAGTGTGAGTGAGTGTGTGTGTGTGTGTCTCTGAAACAGTGTATAACTTTGTGAGTGTGTGTGTTGTGTGTCTGAATCACTGTATAGCTGTGTGTGTGTGTATGTGTCTCTGAATCAGTGTATAACTGTGTGTGTGTGTGTGTCTCTGAATCAGTGTATAACTGTGTGTGTGTGTGTGTGTCTGAATCAGTGTATAACTTTGTGAGTGTGTCTCTGAATCAGTGTATAACTGTGTGTGTGTGTGTGTCTCTGAATCAATGTATAACTGTGTGTGTGTGTCTCTGAATCAGTGTATAACTGTGTGTGTGTGTGTGTCTCTGAATCAGTGTATAACTGTGTGTGTCTCTGAATCAGTGTATAACTGTGTGTGTGAGTGTGTGTGTCTCTGAATTAGTGTATAACTGTGTGTGAGTGTGTGTGTCTCTGAATTAGTGTATAACTGTGTGTGTGTGTGTCTCTGAATCAGTGTATAACTTTGTGAGTGTGTGTGTGTGTGTGTGTCTCTGAATCAGTGTATAACTGTGTATGTGTGTATGTGTCTCTGAATCAGTGTATAACTGTGTGTATGTGTCTCTGAATCAGTGTATAACTGTGTGTGTGTGTGTGTGTCTCTGAATCAGTGTATAACTGTGTGTGTGTGTGTGTGTGTGTCTCTGAATCAGTGTATAACTGTGTGTGTGTGTATGTGTCTCTGAATCAGTGTATAACTGTGTGTGTGTGTGTGTGTGTGTGTCTCTGAATCAGTGTTTAACTGTGTGTGTGTCTGAATCAGTGTTTAACTGTGTGTGTGTGTCCGAATCAGTGTATAACTGTGTGTGTGTGTATGTGTCTCTGAATCAGTGTATAACTGTGTGTGTGTGTGTGTGTCTCTGAATTAGTGAATAACTGTGTGTGTGTGTGTGTATGTGTCTCTGAATCAGTGTATAACTGTGTGTGTGTCTGAATCAGTGTATAACTGTGTGTGTGTGTGTGTCTCTGAATTAGTGTAAAACTGTGTGTGTGTGTGTGTCCGAATCAGTGTATAACTGTGTGTGTGTGTGTGTGTCTCTGAATTAGTGAATAACTGTGTGTGTGTGTGTGTATGTGTCTCTGAATCAGTGTATAACTGTGTGTATGTGTGTCTCTGAATCAGTGTATAACTGTGTGTGTGTGTGTGTCTCTGAATTAGTGTAAAACTGTGTGTGTGTGTGTATATGTGTCTCTGAATCAGTGTATAACTGTGTGTGAGTGTATGTGTCTCTGAATCAGTGTATAACTGTGTGTGTGTATGTGTCTCTGAATCAGTGTATAACTGTGTGTGTGTGTGTATATGTGTCTCTGAATCAGTGTATAACTGTGTGTGTGTGTATGTGTCTCTGAATCAGTGTATAACTGTGTGTGTGTGTGTGTATGTGTCTCTGAATCAATGTATAACTGTGTGTGTGTGTGTATGTGTCTCTGAGTCAGTGTATAACTGTGTGTGTGTTTGTGTGTGTCTCTGAATCAGTGTATAACTGTGTGTGTGTCTGAATCAGTGTGAGTGTTTGTGTGTGTGTGTCTGAATCAGTGTATAACTGTGTGTGTGTCTGAATCAGTGTATAGCTGTGTGTGTGTGTGTGTGTCTCTGAATCAGTGTATAACTGTGTGTGTGTGTGTCTGAATCAGTGTATAGCTGTGTGTGTGTGTGTGTCTCTGAATCAGTGTATAACTGTGTGTGTGTGTGTGTGTGTGTCTGAATCAGTGTATAACTTTGTGAGTGTGTCTCTGAATCAGTGTATAACTGTGTGTGTGTGTGTGTGTCTCTGAATCAGTTTATAAGTTTGTGAGTGTGTGTCTGAATCAGTTTATAACTGTGTGTCTATGAATCAGTGTATAACTGTGTGTGTCTGAATCAGTGTGAGTGAGTGTGTGTGTGTGTGTCTCTGAATCAGTGTATAGCTTTGTGAGTGTGTGTGTGTGTGTCTGAATCAGTGTATAACTGTGTGTGTGTGTCTGAATCAGTGTGAGTGTGTGTGTCTCTGAATCACTGTATAACTGTGTGTGTGTGTGTGTTTCTGAATCAATGTATAACTGTGTGTGTGTGTCTGAATCAGTGTGAGTGTGTGTGTCTCTGAATCACTGTATAACTGTGTGTGTGTGTGTCTCTGAATCAGTGTATAACTGTGTGTGTGTGTCTCTGAATCAGTGTATAACTGTGTGTGTGTGTGTGACTCTGAATCAGTGTATAACTGTGTGTGTGTGTGTGTCTCTGAATCAGTGTATAACTGTGTGTGTGTGTCTCTGAATCAGTGTATAACTGTGTGTGTGTGTGTGTCTCTGAATCAGTGTATAACTGTGTGTGTGTGTGTGTCTCTGAATCAGTGTATAACTGTGTGTGTGTGTGTGTCTCTGAATCAGTGTATAACTTTGTGAGTGTGTGTCTCTGAATCAGTGTATAACTGTGTGTGTGTGTGTGTGTCTCTGAATCAGTGTATAACTTTGTGAGTGTGTGTCTCTGAATCAGTGTATAACTGTGTGTCTATGAATCAGTGTATAACTGTGTGTGTCTGAATCAGTGTGAGTGAGTGTGTGTGTGTGTGTCTCTGAATCAGTGTATAACTTTGTGAGTGTGTGTGTGTGTGTCTGAATCAGTGTATAACTGTGTGTGTGTCTGAATCAGTGTATAGCTGTGTGTGTGTATGTGTCTCTGAATCAGTGTATAACTGTGTGTGTGTCTGAATCAGTGTATAGCTGTGTGTGTGTGTATGTCTCTGAATCAGTGTATAACTGTGTGTGTGTGTGTCTCTGAATCAGTGTATAACTGTGTGTGTGTGTGTGTCTCTGAATCAGTGTATAACTGTGTGTGTGTCTGAATCAATGTATAGCTGTGTGTGTGTGTATGTCTCTGAATCAGTGTATAACTGTGTGTGTGTGTGTCTCTGAATCAGTGTATAACTGTGTGTTTGTGTGTGTCTCTGAATCAGTGTATAACTGTGTGTGTGTGTGTGTGTGTCTGAATCAGTGTATAACTTTGTGAGTGTGTCTCTGAATCAGTGTATAACTGTGTGTGTGTGTGTGTCTCTGAATCAATGTATAACTGTGTGTGTGTGTCTCTGAATCAGTGTATAACTGTGTGTGTGTGTGTGTCTCTGAATCAGTGTATAACTGTGTGTGTCTCTGAATCAGTGTATAACTGTGTGTGTGAGTGTGTGTGTCTCTGAATTAGTGTATAACTGTGTGTGTGTGTGTCTCTGAATCAGTGTATAACTGTGTTTGTGTCTGAATCAGTGTGTGTTTGTGTGTGTGTGTCTCTGAATCAGTGTATAACTGTGTATGTGTGTATGTGTCTCTGAATCAGTGTATAACTGTGTGTATGTGTCTCTGAATCAGTGTATAACTGTGTGTGTGTGTGTGTCTCTGAATCAGTGTATAACTGTGTGTGTGTGTGTGTGTGTGTGTGTGTGTCTCTGAATCAGTGTATAACTGTGTGTGTGTGTATGTGTCTCTGAATCAGTGTATAACTGTGTGTGTGTGTGTGTGTGTGTGTCTCTGAATCAGTGTTTAACTGTGTGTGTGTCCGAAACAGTGTATAACTGTGTGTGTGTATGTGTCTCTGAATCAGTGTATAACTGTGTGTGTGTGTGTGTGTGTGTCTCTGAATTAGTGAATAACTGTGTGTGTGTGTGTGTATGTGTCTCTGAATCAGTGTATAACTGTGTGTATGTGTGTCTCTGAATCAGTGTATAACTGTGTGTGTGTGTGTGTCTCTGAATTAGTGTATAACTGTGTGAGTGTGTGTGTGTGTGTCTGAATCAGTGTATAAATGTGTGTGTGAGTGTGTCTCTGAATCAGTGTATAACTGTGTGTGTGTGTATGTGTCTCTGAATCAGTGTATAACTGTGTGTGAGTGTATGTGTCTCTGAATCAGTGTATAACTGTGTGTGTGTGTATGTGTCTCTGAATCAGTGTATAACTGTGTGTGTGTGTATATGTGTCTCTGAATCAGTGTATAACTGTGTGTGTGTGTGTATGTGTCTCTGAATCAGTGTATAACTGTGTGTGTGTGTGTATGTGTCTCTGAGTCAGTGTATAACTGTGTGTGTGTGTGTGTGTGTCTCTGAATCAGTGTATAACTGTGTGTGTGTCTGAATCAGTGTGAGTGTTTGTGTGTGTGTGTCTGAATCAGTGTATAACTGTGTGTGTGTGTCTCTGAATCAGTGTATAACTGTGTGTTTGTGTCTGTGTCTCTGAATCAGTGTATAACTGTGTGTGTGTGTGTGTGTGTGTGTGTGTCTCTCTGAATCAGTGTACAACTGTGTGTGTGTGTGTGTGTCTCTCTGAATCAGTGTATAACTGTGTGTGTGTGTGTGTGTGTGTCTCTGAATCAGTGTATAACTGTGTGTGTGTGTGTGCGTCTCTGAATCAGTGTATAACTGTGTGTGTGTGTGTGTGTCTCTGAATCAGTGTATAACTGTGTGTGTGTGTCTCTGAATTAGTGTATAACTGTGTGTGTGTGTGTGTGTGTCTCTGAATCAGTGTATAACTTTGTGAGTGTGTGTGTGTGTGTCTGAATCAGTGTATAACTGTGTGTGTGTCTGAATCAGTGTATAGCTGTGTGTGTGTGTGTGTGTCTCTGAATCAGTGTATAACTGTGTGTGTGTGTGTGTCTGAATCAGTGTATAGCTGTGTGTGTGTGTGTGTCTCTGAATCAGTGTATAACTGTGTGTGTGTGTGTGTGTGTGTCTGAATCAGTGTATAACTTTGTGAGTGTGTGTCTCTGAATCAGTGTATAAGTTTGTGAGTGTGTGTCTCTGAATCAGTGTATAACTGTGTGTCTATGAATCAGTGTATAACTGTGTGTGTCTGAATCAGTGTGAGTGAGTGTGTGTGTGTGTGTGTCTCTGAATCAGTGTATAACTTTGTGAGTGTGTGTGTGTGTGTCTGAATCAGTGTATAACTGTGTGTGTCTGAATCAGTGTGAGTGTGTGTGTCTCTGAATCACTGTATAACTGTGTGTGTGTGTGTGTTTCTGAATCAATGTATAACTGTGTGTGTGTGTCTGAATCAGTGTGAGTGTGTGTGTCTCTGAATCACTGTATAACTGTGTGTGTGTGTGTCTCTGAATCAGTGTATAACTGTGTGTGTGTGTCTCTGAATCAGTGTATAACTGTGTGTGTGTGTGTGACTCTGAATCAGTGTATAACTGTGTGTGTGTGTGTGTCTCTGAATCAGTGTATAACTGTGTGTGTGTGTCTCTGAATCAGTGTATAACTGTGTGTGTGTGTCTCTGAATTAGTGTATAACTGTGTGTGTGTGTGTGTGTCTCTGAATCAGTGTATAACTTTGTGAGTGTATGTCTCTGAATCAGTGTATAACTGTGTGTGTGTGTGTGTGTCTCTGAATCAGTGTATAACTTTGTGAGTGTGTGTCTCTGAATCAGTGTATAACTGTGTGTCTATGAATCAGTGTATAACTGTGTGTGTCTGAATCAGTGTGAGTGAGTGTGTGTGTGTGTGTCTCTGAATCAGTGTATAACATTGTGAGTGTGTGTGTGTGTGTCTGAATCAGTGTATAACTGTGTGTGTGTCTGAATCAGTGTATAACTGTGTGTGTGTATGTGTCTCTGAATCAGTGTATAACTGTGTGTGTGTCTGAATCAGTGTATAGCTGTGTGTGTGTGTATGTGTCTCTGAATCAGTGTATAACTGTGTGTGTGTGTGTCTCTGAATCAGTGTATAACTGTGTGTGTGTGTGTGTCTCTGAATCAGTGTATAACTGTGTGTGTGTGTGTGTGTCTGAATCAGTGTATAACTTTGTGAGTGTGTCTCTGAATCAGTGTATAACTGTGTGTGTGTGTGTGTCTCTGAATCAATGTATAACTGTGTGTGTGTGTCTCTGAATCAGTGTATAACTGTGTGTATGTGTCTGAATCAGTGTGAGTGTGTGTGTCTCTGAATCACTGTAAAACTGTGTGTGTGTGTGTGTCTCTGAATTAGTGTATAATTGTGTGTGTGTGTGTGTCTCTGAATCAGTGTATAACTTTGTGAGTGTGTGTCTCTGAATCAGTGTATAACTGTGTGTGTGTGTGTGTGTCTCTGAATCAGTGTATAACTGTGTGTGTGTCTGAATCAGTGTGAGTGTGTGTGTCTCTGAATCAGTGTATGACTGTGTGTGTGTGTGTGTCTCTCTGAATCAGTGTATAACTTTGTGAGTGTGTGTGTGTGTCTGAATCAGTGTATAACTGTGTGTGTCTGAATCAGTGTGAGTGTGTGTGTCTGAATCAGTGTATAACTGTGTGTGTGTGTGTGTGTCTCTGAATCAGTGTATAACTGTGTGTGTCTCTGAATCAGTGTATAACTGTGTGTGTGAGTGTGTGTGTCTCTGAATTAGTGTATAACTGTGTGTGTGTGTGTGTGTGTCTCTGAATCAGTGTATAACTTTGAGAGTGTGTGTGTGTCTCTGAATCAGTGTATAACTTTGTGAGTGTGTGTGTGTGTCTGAATCAGTGTATAACTGTGTGTGTGTCTGAATCAGTGTATAACTGTGTGTGTGTGTGTGTGTGTGTGTCTCTGAATCAGTGTATAACAGTGTGTGTCTCTGAATCAGTGTATAAATGTGTGTGTGAGTGTGTGTGTCTCTGAATTAGTGTATAACTGTGTGTGTGTGTGTCTCTGAATCAGTGTATAACTTTGTGAGTGTGTGTGTGTGTGTGTGTCTCTGAATCAGTGTATAACTGTGTGTGTGTCTGAATCAGTGTGAGTGTTTGTGTGTGTGTGTCTCTGAATCAGTGTATAACTGTGTATGTGTGTATGTGTCTCTGAATCAGTGTATAACTGTGTGTGTGTGTGTGTCTCTGAATCAGTGTATAACTGTGTGTGTGTGTGTGTGTGTCTCTGAATCAGTGTATAACTGTGTGTGTGTGTGTATGTGTCCCTGAATCAGTGTATAACTGTGTGTGTGTGTGTATGTCTCTGAATCAGTGTTTAACTGTGTGTGTCTCTGAATCAGTGTATAACTGTGTGTGTGTGTATGTGTCTCTGAATCAGTGTATAACTGTGTGTGTGTGTGTGTGTGTCTCTGAATTAGTGTATAACTGTGTGTGTGTGTGTATGTGTCTCTGAATCAGTGTATAACTGTGTGTATGTGTGTCTCTGAATCAGTGTATAACTGTGTGTGTGTGTGTGTCTCTGAATCAGTGTATAACTGTGTGTATGTGTGTCTCTGAATCAGTGTATAACTGTGTGTGTGTGTGTGTGTGTCTGAATTAGTGTATAACTGTGTGAGTGTGTGTGTGTGTGTGTGTGTGTCTGAATCAGTGTATAAATGTGTGTGTGTGTGTGTCTCTGAATCAGTGTATAACTGTGTGTGTGTATGTGTCTCTGAATCAGTGTATAACTGTGTGTGTATGTGTCTCTGAATCAGTGTATAACTGTGTGTGTGTGTATGTGTCTCTGAGTCAGTGTATAACTGTGTGTGTGTGTGTGTGTGTCTCTGAATCAGTGTATAACTGTGTGTGTGTCTGAATCAGTGTATAACTGTGTGTTTGTGTCTGTGTCTCTGAATCAGTGTATAACTGTGTGTGTGTGTGTGTGTGTGTCTCTGAATCAGTGTATAACTGTGTGTTTGTGTCTGTGTCTCTGAATCAGTGTATAACTGTGTGTGTGTGTGTGTGTGTGTGTGTCTCTCTGAATCAGTGTATAACTGTGTGTGTGTGTGTGTCTCTCTGAATCAGTGTATAACTGTGTGTGTGTGTGTGTCTCTCTCTGAATCAGTGTATAACTGTGTGTGTGTGTGTGTGTCTCTCTGAATCAGTGTATAACTGTGTGTGTGTGTGTCTCTCTCTGAATCAGTGTATAACTGTGTGTGTGTGTGTGTCTGAATCAGTGTATAACTGTGTGTGTGTCTGAATCAGTGTATAGCTGTGTGTGTGTGTGTGTGTCTCTGAATCAGTGTATAACTGTGTGTGTGTGTGTCTCTGAATCAGTGTATAACTGTGTATGTGTGTGTGTGTGTGTCTGAATCAGTGTATAACTTTGTGAGTGTGTGTCTCTGAATCAGTGTATAACTGTGTGTCTATGAATCAGTGTATAACTGTGTGTGTCTGAATCAGTGTGAGTGAGTGTGTGTGTGTGTGTCTCTGAAACAGTGTATAACTTTGTGAGTGTGTGTGTGTGTGTCTGAATCAGTGTATAACTGTGTGTGTGTCTGAATCAGTGTGAGTGTGTGTGTCTCTGAATCACTGTATAACTGTGTGTGTGTGTGTGTTTCTGTATCAATGTATAACTGTGTGTGTGTGTCTGAATCAGTGTGAGTGTGTGTGTCTCTGAATCACTGTATAGCTGTGTGTGTGTGTGTGTCTCTGAATCAGTGTATAACTGTGTGTGTGTGTGTCTCTGAATCAGTGTATAACTGTGTGTGTGTGTCTCTGAATCAGTGTATAACTGTGTGTGTGTGTCTCTGAATCAGTGTATAACTGTGTGTGTGTGTCTCTGAATTAGTGTATAACTGTGTGTGTGTGTGTGTGTCTCTGAATCAGTGTATAACTTTGTGAGTGTGTGTCTCTGAATCAGTGTATAACTGTGTGTGTGTGTGTGTGTGTGTGTCTCTGAATCAGTGTATAACTTTGTGAGTGTGTGTCTCTGAATCAGTGTATAACTGTGTGTCTATGAATCAGTGTATAACTGTGTGTGTCTGAATCAGTGTGAGTGAGTGTGTGTGTGTGTGTCTCTGAATCAGTGTATAACTTTGTGAGTGTGTGTGTGTGTGTCTGAATCAGTGTATAACTGTGTGTGTGTCTGAATCAGTGTATAACTGTGTGTGTGTATGTGTCTCTGAATCAGTGTATAACTGTGTGTGTGTCTGAATCAGTGTATAGCTGTGTGTGTGTGTATGTGTCTCTGAATCAGTGTATAACTGTGTGTGTGTGTGTCTCTGAATCAGTGTATAACTGTGTGTGTGTGTGTGTCTCTGAATCAGTGTATAACTGTGTGTGTGTGTGTGTGTGTCTGAATCAGTGTATAACTTTGTGAGTGTGTCTCTGAATCAGTGTATAACTGTGTGTGTGTGTGTGTCTCTGAATCAATGTATAACTGTGTGTGTGTGTCTCTGAATCAGTGTATAACTGTGTGTGTGTGTCTGAATCAGTGTGAGTGTGTGTGTCTCTGAATCACTGTAAAACTGTGTGTGTGTGTGTGTCTCTGAATTAGTGTATAATTGTGTGTGTGTGTGTGTCTCTGAATCAGTGTATAACTTTGTGAGTGTGTGTCTCTGAATCAGTGTATAACTGTGTGTGTGTGTGTGTGTGTCTCTGAATCAGTGTATAACTGTGTGTGTGTCTGAATCAGTGTATAACTGTGTCTGAATCAGTGTGAGTGTGTGTGTCTCTGAATCAGTGTATAACTTTGTGAGTGTGTGTGTGTGTCTGAATCAGTGTATAACTGTGTGTGTCTGAATCAGTGTGAGTGTGTGTGTCTGAATCAGTGTATAACTGTGTGTGTGTGTGTGTGTCTCTGAATCAGTGTATAACTGTGTGTGTCTCTGAATCAGTGTATAACTGTGTGTGTGAGTGTGTGTGTCTCTGAATTAGTGTATAACTGTGTGTGTGTGTGTGTGTCTCTGAATCAGTGTATAACTTTGAGAGTGTGTGTGTGTGTCTCTGAATCAGTGTATAACTTTGTGAGTGTGTGTGTGTGTCTGAATCAGTGTATAACTGTGTGTGTGTCTGAATCAGTGTATAACTGTGTGTGTGTGTGTGTGTGTGTGTGTGTGTCTCTGAATCAGTGTATAAATGTGTGTGTGAGTGTGTGTCTCTGAATTAGTGTATAACTGTGTGTGTGTGTGTCTCTGAATCAGTGTATAACTTTGTGAGTGTGTGTGTGTGTGTGTGTCTCTGAATCAGTGTATAACTGTGTGTGTGTCTGAATCAGTGTGAGTGTTTGTGTGTGTGTGTCTCTGAATCATTGTATAACTGTGTATGTGTGTATGTGTCTCTGAATCAGTGTATAACTGTGTGTGTGTGTGTGTGTGTCTCTGAATCAGTGTATAACTGTGTGTGTGTGTGTGTGTGTCTCTGAATCAGTGTATAACTGTGTGTGTGTGTGTATGTGTCTCTGAATCAGTGTATAACTGTGTGTGTGTGTGTATGTCTCTGAATCAGTGTTTAACTGTGTGTGTCTCTGAATCAGTGTATAACTGTGTGTGTGTGTATGTGTCTCTGAATCAGTGTATAACTGTGTGTGTGTGTGTGTGTGTGTGTGTCTCTGAATTAGTGTATAACTGTGTGTGTGTGTGTATGTGTCTCTGAATCAGTGTATAACTGTGTGTATGTGTGTCTCTGAATCAGTGTATAACTGTATGTGTGTGTGTGTCTCTGAATCAGTGTATAACTGTGTGTATGTGTGTCTCTGAATCAGTGTATAACTGTGTGTGTGTGTGTGTGTCTCTGAATTAGTGTATAACTGTGTGAGTGTGTGTGTGTGTGTGTGTCTG
Organism: Amia ocellicauda; assembly: GCF_036373705.1. NCBI lineage: Eukaryota > Metazoa > Chordata > Actinopteri > Amiiformes > Amiidae > Amia > Amia ocellicauda. The sequence goes on from NC_089863.1 coordinate 22,721,083, forward strand.
AATCAGTGTATAAATGTGTGTGTGTGTGTGTCTCTGAATCAGTGTATAACTGTGTGTGTGTATGTGTCTCTGAATCAGTGTATAACTGTGTGTGTATGTGTCTCTGAATCAGTGTATAACTGTGTGTGTGTGTATGTGTCTCTGAGTCAGTGTATAACTGTGTGTGTGTGTGTGTGTGTCTCTGAATCAGTGTATAACTGTGTGTGTGTCTGAATCAGTGTATAACTGTGTGTGTGTGTGTCTCTGAATCAGTGTATAACTGTGTGTTTGTGTCTGTGTGTCTGAATCAGTGTATAACTGTGTGTGTGTGTGTGTGTGTGTGTGTCTCTGAATTAGTGTATAACTGTGTGTGTGTGTGTATGTGTCTCTGAATCAGTGTATAACTGTGTGTATGTGTGTCTCTGAATCAGTGTATAACTGTGTGTGTGTGTGTGTCTCTGAATCAGTGTATAACTGTGTGTATGTGTGTCTCTGAATCAGTGTATAACTGTGTGTGTGTGTGTGTGTCTCTGAATTAGTGTATAACTGTGTGAGTGTGTGTGTGTGTGTGTGTCTGAATCAGTGTATAAATGTGTGTGTGTGTGTGTCTCTGAATCAGTGTATAACTGTGTGTGTGTATGTGTCTCTGAATCAGTGTATAACTGTGTGTGTATGTGTCTCTGAATCAGTGTATAACTGTGTGTGTGTGTATGTGTCTCTGAGTCAGTGTATAACTGTGTGTGTGTGTGTGTGTGTCTCTGAATCAGTGTATAACTGTGTGTGTGTCTGAATCAGTGTATAACTGTGTGTGTGTGTGTCTCTGAATCAGTGTATAACTGTGTGTTTGTGTCTGTGTCTCTGAATCAGTGTATAACTGTGTGTGTGTGTGTGTGTGTGTGTGTCTCTCTGAATCAGTGTATAACTGTGTGTGTGTGTGTGTCTCTCTGAATCAGTGTATAACTGTGTGTGTGTGTGTCTCTCTCTGAATCAGTGTATAACTGTGTGTGTGTGTGTGTCTCTCTCTGAATCAGTGTATAACTGTGTGTGTGTGTGTCTCTCTCTGAATCAGTGTATAACTGTGTGTGTGTCTGAATCAGTGTTTAACTGTGTGTGTGTGTCCGAATCAGTGTATAACTGTGTGTGTGTGTGTGTCTCTGAATCAGTGTATAACTGTGTGTATGTGTGTCTCTGAATCAGTGTATAACTGTGTGTGTGTGTGTGTCTCTGAATTAGTGTATAACTGTGTGAGTGTGTGTGTGTGTGTGTGTCTGAATCAGTGTATAAATGTGTGTGTGTGTGTGTCTCTGAATCAGTGTATAACTGTGTGTGTGTATGTGTCTCTGAATCAGTGTATAACTGTGTGTGTATGTGTCTCTGAATCAGTGTATAACTGTGTGTGTGTGTATGTGTCTCTGAGTCAGTGTATAACTGTGTGTGTGTGTGTGTGTGTCTCTGAATCAGTGTATAACTGTGTGTGTGTCTGAATCAGTGTATAACTGTGTGTGTGTGTGTCTCTGAATCAGTGTATAACTGTGTGTTTGTGTCTGTGTCTCTGAATCAGTGTATAACTGTGTGTGTGTGTGTGTGTGTGTGTGTCTCTCTGAATCAGTGTATAACTGTGTGTGTGTGTGTGTGTCTCTCTAAATCAGTGTATGACTGTGTGTGTGTGTGTCTCTCTCTGAATCAGTGTATAACTGTGTGTGTGTGTGTGTCTCTCTCTGAATCAGTGTATAACTGTGTGTGTGTGTGTCTCTCTCTGAATCAGTGTATAACTGTGTGTGTGTCTGAATCAGTGTTTAACTGTGTGTGTGTGTCCGAATCAGTGTATAACTGTGTGTGTGTGTGTGTCTCTGAATCAGTGTATAACTGTGTGTATGTGTGTCTCTGAATCAGTGTATAACTGTGTGTGTGTGTGTGTCTCTGAATTAGTGTATAACTGTGTGAGTGTGTGTGTGTGTGTGTGTCTGAATCAGTGTATAAATGTGTGTGTGTGTGTGTCTCTGAATCAGTGTATAACTGTGTGTGTGTATGTGTCTCTGAATCAGTGTATAACTGTGTGTGTATGTGTCTCTGAATCAGTGTATAACTGTGTGTGTGTGTATGTGTCTCTGAGTCAGTGTATAACTGTGTGTGTGTGTGTGTGTGTCTCTGAATCAGTGTATAACTGTGTGTGTGTCTGAATCAGTGTATAACTGTGTGTGTGTGTGTCTCTGAATCAGTGTATAACTGTGTGTTTGTGTCTGTGTCTCTGAATCAGTGTATAACTGTGTGTGTGTGTGTGTGTGTGTGTGTCTCTCTGAATCAGTGTATAACTGTGTGTGTGTGTGTGTCTCTCTGAATCAGTGTATAACTGTGTGTGTGTGTGTCTCTCTCTGAATCAGTGTATAACTGTGTGTGTGTGTGTGTCTCTCTCTGAATCAGTGTATAACTGTGTGTGTGTGTGTGTCTCTCTCTGAATCAGTGTATAACTGTGTGTGTGTCTGAATCAGTGTTTAACTGTGTGTGTGTGTCCGAATCAGTGTATAACTGTGTGTGTGTGTGTGTCTCTGAATCAGTGTATAACTGTGTGTATGTGTGTCTCTGAATCAGTGTATAACTGTGTGTGTGTGTGTGTCTCTGAATTAGTGTATAACTGTGTGAGTGTGTGTGTGTGTGTGTGTCTGAATCAGTGTATAAATGTGTGTGTGTGTGTGTCTCTGAATCAGTGTATAACTGTGTGTGTGTATGTGTCTCTGAATCAGTGTATAACTGTGTGTGTATGTGTCTCTGAATCAGTGTATAACTGTGTGTGTGTGTATGTGTCTCTGAGTCAGTGTATAACTGTGTGTGTGTGTGTGTGTGTCTCTGAATCAGTGTATAACTGTGTGTGTGTCTGAATCAGTGTATAACTGTGTGTGTGTGTGTCTCTGAATCAGTGTATAACTGTGTGTTTGTGTCTGTGTCTCTGAATCAGTGTATAACTGTGTGTGTGTGTGTGTGTGTGTGTGTCTCTCTGAATCAGTGTATAACTGTGTGTGTGTGTGTGTCTCTCTGAATCAGTGTATAACTGTGTGTGTGTGTGTCTCTCTCTGAATCAGTGTATAACTGTGTGTGTGTGTGTGTCTCTCTCTGAATCAGTGTATAACTGTGTGTGTGTGTGTGTCTCTCTCTGAATCAGTGTATAACTGTGTGTGTGTCTGAATCAGTGTTTAACTGTGTGTGTGTGTCCGAATCAGTGTATAACTGTGTGTGTGTGTGTGTCTCTGAATCAGTGTATAACTGTGTGTATGTGTGTCTCTGAATCAGTGTATAACTGTGTGTGTGTGTGTGTCTCTGAATTAGTGTATAACTGTGTGAGTGTGTGTGTGTGTGTGTGTCTGAATCAGTGTATAAATGTGTGTGTGTGTGTGTCTCTGAATCAGTGTATAACTGTGTGTGTGTATGTGTCTCTGAATCAGTGTATAACTGTGTGTGTATGTGTCTCTGAATCAGTGTATAACTGTGTGTGTGTGTATGTGTCTCTGAGTCAGTGTATAACTGTGTGTGTGTGTGTGTGTGTCTCTGAATCAGTGTATAACTGTGTGTGTGTCTGAATCAGTGTATAACTGTGTGTGTGTGTGTCTCTGAATCAGTGTATAACTGTGTGTTTGTGTCTGTGTCTCTGAATCAGTGTATAACTGTGTGTGTGTGTGTGTGTGTGTGTGTCTCTCTGAATCAGTGTATAACTGTGTGTGTGTGTGTGTCTCTCTGAATCAGTGTATAACTGTGTGTGTGTGTGTCTCTCTCTGAATCAGTGTATAACTGTGTGTGTGTGTGTGTCTCTCTCTGAATCAGTGTATAACTGTGTGTGTGTGTGTGTCTCTCTCTGAATCAGTGTATAACTGTGTGTGTGTCTGAATCAGTGTTTAACTGTGTGTGTGTGTCCGAATCAGTGTATAACTGTGTGTGTGTGTGTGTCTCTGAATCAGTGTATAACTGTGTGTATGTGTGTCTCTGAATCAGTGTATAACTGTGTGTGTGTGTGTGTCTCTGAATTAGTGTATAACTGTGTGAGTGTGTGTGTGTGTGTGTCTGAATCAGTGTATAAATGTGTGTGTGTGTGTGTCTCTGAATCAGTGTATAACTGTGTGTGTGTATGTGTCTCTGAATCAGTGTATAACTGTGTGTGTATGTGTCTCTGAATCAGTGTATAACTGTGTGTGTGTGTATGTGTCTCTGAGTCAGTGTATAACTGTGTGTGTGTGTGTGTGTGTCTCTGAATCAGTGTATAACTGTGTGTGTGTCTGAATCAGTGTATAACTGTGTGTGTGTGTGTCTCTGAATCAGTGTATAACTGTGTGTTTGTGTCTGTGTCTCTGAATCAGTGTATAACTGTGTGTGTGTGTGTGTGTGTGTGTGTCTCTCTGAATCAGTGTATAACTGTGTGTGTGTGTGTGTCTCTCTGAATCAGTGTATAACTGTGTGTGTGTGTGTCTCTCTCTGAATCAGTGTATAACTGTGTGTGTGTGTGTGTCTCTCTCTGAATCAGTGTATAACTGTGTGTGTGTGTGTGTCTCTCTCTGAATCAGTGTATAACTGTGTGTGTGTGTGTGTGTCTCTCTCTGAATCAGTGTATAACTGTGTATAACCGCCTGATTCCGCTAGAGGGAGCCGTAGTCACAGCAGCGGCAACACGGCGCCAACGTGCAAATTCAGGGCGACCGAGAAACAATACTAAGATGTGATAATATACATAATAATAATGATAATAATAATAACAACAACTACACTTTATCTTCGACTTAGGTGAGGACAACTGCTAAGTTGGAGCAGTTTTTAGTAATATCCGTAGTAGTAGTAATTCTGTCATTCCTAAATTGAACTTTATATTGATTTGTATTACAGCACTTTGGTATTGCTCGTGTAAACTGTAAGTCGCCGTGGATAAGGGCGTCTGCCAATAAATATATAATTAATAATAATAATCTAGTGCATTAGCAATAGTGTGTAAGAGTAACTAGGTTAATAGCTGGTATGTTCACGATAGTATATGTAAGTTAGTATAAGAATGTGTTTATTATGATGATGATGATGATGATGATGATGATGTTGACCATTATACAGGGCTTTGGACCGCAATGGGATGTCTGTGGGGTACCAATAATTACAAGATATATCGAATAACAAGAACCACATATAACTATATACACTCACCTAAAGGATTATTAGGAACACCTGTTCAATTTCTCATTAATGCAATTATCTAACCAACCAATCACATGGCAGTTGCTTCAATGCATTTAGGGGTGTGGTCCTGGTCAAGACAATCTCCTGAACTCCAAACTGAATGTCTGAATGGGAAAGAAAGGTGATTTAAGCAATTTTGAGCGTGGCATGGTTGTTGGTGCCAGACGGGCCGGTCTGAGTATTTCACAATCTGCTCAGTTACTGGGATTTTCACGCACAACCACTTCTAGGGTTTACAAAGAATGGTGTGAAAAGGGAAAAACATCCAGTATGCGGCAGTCCTGTGGGCGAAAATGCCTTGTTGATGCTAGAGGTCAGAGGAGAATGGGCCGACTGATTCAAGCTGATAGAAGAGCAACTTTGACTGAAATAACCACTCGTTACAACCGAGGTATGCAGCAAAGCATTTGTGAAGCCACAACACGTACAACCTTGAGACGGATGGGCTACAACAGCAGAAGACCCCACCGGGTACCACTCATCTCCACTACAAATAGGAAAAAGAGGCTACAATATGCACAAGCTCACCAAAATTGGACAGTTGAAAACTGGAAAAATGTTGCCTGGTCTGATGAGTCTCGATTTCTGTTGAGACATTCAGATGGTAGAGTCAGAATTTGGCGTAAACAGAATGAGAACATGGATCCATCATGCCTTGTTACCACTGTGCAGGCTGGTGGTGGTGGTGTAATGGTGTGGGGGATGTTTTCTTGGCACACTTTAGGCCCCTTAGTGCCAATTGGGCATCGTTTAAATGCCACGGCCTACCTGAGCATTGTTTCTGACCATGTCCATCCCTTTATGACCACCATGTACCCATCCTCTGATGGCTACTTCCAGCAGGATAATGCACCATGTCACAAAGGTCGAATCATTTCAAATTGGTTTCTTGAACATGACAATGAGTTCACTGTACTAAACTGGCCCCCACAGTCACCAGATCTCAACCCAATAGAGCGTCTTTGGGATGTGGTGGAACGGGAGCTTCGTGCCCTGGATGTGCATCCCACAAATCTCCATCAACTGCAAGATGCTATCCTATCAATATGGGCCAACATTTCTAAAGAATGCTTTCAGCACCTTGTTGAATCAATGCCACATAGAATTAAGGCAGTTCTGAAGGCGAAAGGGGGTCAAACACAGCATTAGTATGGTGTTCCTAATAATCCTTTAGGTGAGTGTATAATGACACGTGCAGGAGTGGACTCTTTGTGTTGTATCTGTAAAAGATAACTCTGCTGCTCAGACCCGTGCTAACCGACCTGAACACACCAGCAGTCAGATTGTGTCTGAGTCTGTGTTCTTCACAAGTTAAATTAATATATGTTTATGAATAATGGGAGTGTGCTGTAATTAGAGCAAATTGATTGCACTATATTCATAAGCAATATATAATATGTTAATGTAGAATATAGAATATGAGTGTGTTTGTGTGTGTCAGTGTTTGTGTGTTTGTGTGAGTGTGTATGTGTGTGTGTGTTTGTGTATAATACGATGCTCCACTCTGACTCAGTCCTCTATCAGCAGTCTGTCAGTGAGGTGGGGGGGGTCGTTATTAATTTCCCTCCCTCTCAGCACTCTCTCAGCCACAGAGATATACCCCCCTCTAACCCCCCCCTCCCTCCCTCATCTGCTCTCCTCCCTCTCCCTCCTCCAAAACCCTCAGCCATCCCTCTCTTCTTTCATCCCCCCCACCCCCCTTCACAGTGTCATTTTCTGAACGAAAGACCAAAAAGACCAATTGTAATTGCACGACTGTTTGGGGGGGAAAAAAATGAAAAAAACCTGCAGTCTGGCACTTTCTTTTACGAGCAGCCTCTCTGCCTTCCTCATCTTTTATTCTCTCCCTCTCTCTCTCTCAACTCTCTCTGTCTTTCCATGCGAGAAGAGAACATAAATATCTCTGGACAGAACTGCTGGAGAGGCAGAACAAGCAGCAAGCGAGAGAGAGAGAGAGAGAGAGAGAGACAAACAGGCATACTGACTGACTTATAGACACAGAGACTGATTGACAGACACAATGACAGAAAGAGAGAGAGATAGATCTTGTTCGAAATATACTCCCAGACAAAGAAAGAGTCCCCATCCGTCTGGGAGAGAAAAGAGGACTGTCAGTACAGCAGCAAAATACATGTCTGCCTGCCACAGCCTGAGAGACAGTGTGTGGACAGCCTGAGGGACGGTGTGTGGACAGCTTGAGGGACAGTGTTTTGACAGTCTGAGGGACAGCCTAAGGGACAGTGTGTGGACAGCCTGAGGAACAGTGCGGGACAGTGTGTGGACAGCCTGAGGGACAGTGTGTGGACAGTCTGAGGGACAGCCTAAGGGACAGTGTGTGGACAGCCTGAGGAACAGTGCGGGACAGTGTGTGGACAGCCTGAGGGACAGTGTGTGGACAGCCTGAGGGACAGTGTGGGACAGTGTGTGGACAGCCTGAGGGACAGAGTGTGGATAGCCTGCAGCCACACAAGCCCTGGTGCTGCTGGGGAGGGAAGAAACAATAGACCTCAATACTGTCCTGTAATTTTAAAATGATAACAATCCGGCACATCTAAATCACATCACATCTACGAGACAAGTTGGCACAGCAAGGCACCTTTGCTATATTTTATTATCACATAATAAGGATTAGGATTTTATTTAATGCAGGATTTAATGCACTGCCTAAATCTAGCAGGAGTGATAGTGATAGAGACAATAGTGTTGGATGTTTGTTGAGGAACTCATTCATGAGAATGAGTTTGAAGGAAAAGATGCGACTAATCTTGTGATGCTGGGAAGTGTAAACATGGATGAAGTGGATGAAAGCTACCGTGCAGGAATAGAGATTCTGTAGTGGATTTATTCTCCGTTATCCACAGAGACTCAGGACTCAAGTTGATTCTCAGCTACAGATGTTTTAGTCAGCACATGCACAGGCAAATACCTCATCACTCATGAGGCGATACATTTTTTGAAGCTATGGCATCGAGAGCAAGTTCCTCTTCTTCAGTCTTCTCCCTTCTGCCAGCAGCCGGATCAAAACTAAGGGCTGTGATTCCCTTTAGAGAACGCACTCCACTCAGCAGTTCCTCCCATGAAATAATCATGTAAAATAATAGCGATAGTTCTGGGTGGTGAAATACACTTTTTATGACTACAAATCAATGGTTCTTTCGGAAAAATAGGGCGATGGGGCTGCCAAAGGTGCATAACGTTATTTTTCAATGATTTTCGTGGCTTTTCTGATTTTCTCCATTGACTCCCAGCAGCTCCAGAGTTTGAACCCGTGACGTCATGGCATATTTGTCGATCTCTGTTTTCTGGTATATAGAATGAGCTGGATATGAAAAACACACTCCACAGAATATGTTTCTATATCTGAGAAAATATGGAGTTCCCCTTAAAATTCGGGAATTCTGAAAGAGTGAAATTCTGTGAATTATAAAAAATATTCACAGAAAGCTTTTGAATGATAAAATGCTAAATTTATATTATTACACCCTTACCCAAGCTGACTTACATTTTTTGCAAAATACACATAAAGAACATGTCTTTAAATTAAAGTGTATTCCTGATACAATGTTTATTTCATGTTTTGATTACTATTCATATTATTTGACTTTGTATTATATGTATAAAATTGGGAAGCAGTAGATCTAGTTGATATACACCAATCAGCCATAACATTATGAGCACTGACAGGTGAAGTGAACAATGATAATCTCGTTATCATGGCACCTGTCAGTGGGTGGGATATATTAGGCAGCAAGTGAACATCTTGTCCTCAAAGTTGATGTGTTAGAAGCAGGAAAAATGGGCAAGCGTAAGGATCTGAGCGACTTTGACAAGGGCCAAATTGTGATGGCTAGACGACTGGGTCAGAGCATCTCCAAAACTGCAGCTCTTGTGGGGTGTTCCCGGTCTGCAGTGGTCAGTACCTATCAAAAGTGGTCCAAGGAAGGAAAAGCGGTGAACCGGCGACAGGGTCATGGGCGGCCAAGGCTCATTGATGCACGTGGGGAGCGAAGGCTGGCCCGTGTGGTCCGATCCAACAGACGAGCTACTGTAGCTCAAATTGCTGAGAAAGTGAATGCTGGTTCTGATAGAAAGGTGTCAGAACACACAGTGCATCGCAGTTTGTTGCGTATGAGGCTGCGTAGCCGCAGACCAGTCAGGGTGCCCATGCTGACCCCTGTCCACTGCCGAAAGCGCCTACAATGGGCACGTGAGCATCAGAACTGGACCACGGAGCAATGGAAGAAGGTGGCCTGGTCTGATGAATCACGAGTTCAAGGTGTTGACTTGGCCTCCAAATTCCCCAGATCTCAATCCAATCGAGCATCTGTGGGATGTGCTGGACAAACAAGTCCGATCCATGGAGGCCCCACCTCGCAACTTACAGGACTTAAAGGATCTGCTGCTAACGTCTTGGTGCCAGATACCACAGCACACCTTCAGAGGTCTAATGGAGTCCATGCCTCGACGGGTCAGGGCTGTTTTGGTGGTAAAAGGGGGACCTACACAATATTAGGCAGGTGGTCATAATGTTATTGCTGATCGGTGTATATAGTTAGTGGTTAGCATTATCAGGAAATGTCATATCAAACTGCAGTTTTTATTCAAATATACAAAAAGCTTATTGAAGTGTTTCCAAGCAGTAAAGAACAGAATACTGTTTCTGCCAATTTTTCAGTTAATTTAACATATTCATTTATTAATTAAATAAAACCAAAAAATAAATATCTTGACCTTCCTATGCCATGTTTTTGAAGAGGTGCAGCAAATGCAGGCATTGAAGGACAGAATCCTGCCCTGGAGACCCTCTGTCATGAAACAATATTTATCCATGTTTCTTGTAGTATAGATGGCAAAGAGGGGTTTGTCTTTGGAAATTGCCGTCTGCAATTCAAATCTCTAAACGGCCTTCAAGTTGTCGGTGTAGATGTTCTATAAAATTCAGATCAATAGAAAACAGCTCTTTCCACCATCGTCTTCTACTGCCATGGTTGACATCAAATGAAGAATAAGCAAAGGACAATGCATCATGGGTAACTGGAAGCCGTGCCAACAAGAAAAGGCCTGCAGTCGATCCAGCTAGATGAATTAGTCCAGGAACTTCTGTTTTCCAGCATTTGTTTGCAGGAGACACCCGTGGAAATGCTATTCCAGATCAATTTGCACACAGAACCTCAGATTGGTCTGTGATGTCATGATTCCTGGTATGTGCCATATGTGTCATACTCGATTCGGTTTGTGCTATTTGCATGTTTAATATATTTGCATCTCATGTTTGCAATTACTGAGTCGCTACCACATGCTAATTGAGCCATGGCATTAAAGAGCACATACGCACACACACATACACACACACTAACACACACACAATCAAATATGTAAAGCTCAGGCACACTGAACACAGTGCAGATCATTGCTTATACCAGAGCAGTGTTACAGACACCCCCCCACCACCCCCCACTACTCTTCTTTACTTCTCCGTCAATAACTAATTAAATTAGATCAGTCTTCTCTGGATGCTCCGAGCCTCAGTCTGATGCCTCAGCACTCTCCATCTCCCTCCCCCTCCCTCCCTCTCTCCCCCTCCCTCCCTCTCTCCCTCACTGTCTCCCTCTCTCTCTCTGTCTCTCGCTCACTCTCTGTCTCCAGGGAGTACTGGGCATCTTCAGCATCTTAGACAAGTGTGTGACTGACTGACACACTCACTGACTGACTAACACACTGACTGACTGACACACCGACTAACTGACTGACTGACACACCGACTGAAGAAGAGACTGAAGCAGTAGACAGATTGTAGAAATAGAAAAGGAAGTAGTTGTCTTTATTTATAATTTCAAGGTTTGGGTTGGGGGGGCTGCAAGTACCGGGCAGGGGGGGGTCAAGTCAAGATACAGTGATTGCGTCGCACAGCATGGCATCCACCTCTGAACAGACAAGGATGGGGGGCACGGGGATGGGGCCAGAGCACAGGAGCACGGCACTTCTCCCTCCCACCCTTCCTCCATCCATCTTACCATCACCATCGCTGTCTCTCTCCTCTCCTCCTCTCCTCCCTCAGATGAAGTCCTTGGACACGGCCTCCACGAAGTTGGGGGCCGACATGAGGATGGAGATGGTACAGACGATGTTGAAGACGCTGAAGGCCACCAGGCAGAGCCGGTCAATCACGGCCGCCGCGAACTTCCACTGGCCGCACTCCTCCTCGCCCTCGTCCTGCTCGCGGAAGCGGTCAGCGATGTAGCGCACCTCCTCCAGGATGGCCTGCAGCTGAGGGTCCCCCAGGGCCGAGGAGGGGGCTGTGCCCAGACAGCCGCCCGCTCCTCCGCCTCCGCTGCCCCCTCCTCCGCCATAGACGGTGGAGATGCTGCCGTTGTCAATGGAGATGCCATTGACCGCAATCCCACCACCGCCACCGCCACCGCCTCCTCCTCCCCCTCCGCCACCGCCGCTGCCCCCTCCGGAGTGGATATTGGGGGGGGGGCTCCCAAACAACTGCAGGACCCCCGCAGGGGGGTGTGCCTGCTGCAGATGGGGGGGAGGACTGCCACCTCCTACACCTATACCTCCTCCGCCTAGCCTGGGGGTGCGGACGAGGGTGGGGTCGGAGGTCAGGGGCAGGGCAGAGGTGGTCGGCGGGGGCAGCTGCGGCGGGGGGTCGTCCAGGTTCTGGAAGCCGATGTAGAGCAGGTTGCCGTTGTTGGCGCTGCTCTGGGCCGAGAGGTAGGGGGGTGCATGCGGATGGGGGCTGTAGGAGTGGGGGCTGTAGGAGTGGGGGTGCAGGGGCGGGTGGGCGTGGGGGTAGCCCAGGGGGGGCGGGGGCTCCTGGCTGCCCGAGCCGGAGGCAGAGCAGGAGGAGGAGCAGCGGCGCAGGGGTGGGCCGCAGGGCGGGCGGTCCGGGATCCCCCCCTCGCCCGGGCGCTTCATGCGTAGGAACCACGCCACCCACTGCAGCAGGACCAGCTGCACCTGCGCAGAGAGAGAGAGAGGGCGGGAGTGAGGGAGAGAGAGAGGGAAGGAAAGGGGTAGAGAGAGGGAGGGAAAGAGAAGGGGGGAGAGGGAGGGGAGAGAGAGAGACAGAGTGAGTCACTGAGAGAGCGTGGGAGGGAAGAGAGTGGAGTGTGTGAGGGGGCCACTCACCCATTTTGGCATCTGCCCACCCGAGGGGTCGTGGTGATGGTACTGCAGAACCACCACTGTGGCCACCACTGACAGCCCCACTATGATCATGGTGCTGGCAAAATACTGACCTGAGAGAGAGCGAGAGAGGCAGGGAGGAATAGAGAGAGGGAGGGACGGAGGGAGAGAGGGGGAAGGATGGTAGAAAAAAAAAGACAGCAGGGGGGGTGAGTGTCACAGATAGATTTAATGATAGAAACATTCAAACAGACAGATAGACAGACGCACATACTGACCGATCAGAGGGATGGAGTCAGAAGTGGCGGGCATTATCTCAGCCACCAGTAGCATGAACACAGTGAGAGAGAGCAGCACAGTGATACCTAGAGAGAGACAGAGAGAGGGAGAGAGAGAGGGTGAGAGAGCAGGAGGGGATGTGGAGGGGAGGGGGAGGGCAACAGCCAATGTAACACAGGGGTTTTATATATACATCTCCCTCCCTCTCTAAACCTCCCTCCCTCCCTCTGCCTCCCTCTCTCTCTCTCTCTCTCTCTCTCTCTCACCCAGCGATATCTTCTCCCCGGAGTCGGCGGGCAGCAGGAAGATGAGCAGGGTCATGGAGGACAGCAGCACGCAGGGGATCAGCAGGTTGAGGGCATAGTAAAGGGTGCGCCGGCGGATCGTCACCACGAATGTCACGTCTGGGTACGGCTCCTTGCAGCAATCGTAGAAAATCTCATTGCGGCTGCCTGGCACGCCTGCTCAGGGAGAGAGGGAACAAGAGAGAGAGGGATGTTGGTGATTGTGTTTGACTGCCAGTGCAGGTGTGTGTGTGTGTGTGTGAGCGTGTGTGTTCAGCACAGTTCCGGTGGGGGGGTCACTCACCCACCAGGTCCCACTCCCCATTAGGCATGTACCCCGAGATGTCCGCGTCCACAATCTGCAGGTCCAGCAGCCAGCCATCGTATGTCCAAGAGCCAAACTTCAGCTCGCACTTCTGAATGTCAAACGGGAACCAGCGTACGTCCACATTGCAGGTGCTCATGAAGATACCTGACAGGGGAGGGAGAGGGAGGGAGAGAAAGGTATGACAGTATTGCTATTATGATACAAAAGGTGGAGGAGAGGAGGAGAGCATGGCAGGGCGTGGCAGCCTCACCTGGTGGCAGGTACTGGCAGTACCCACTGGAATTCACCAGCACGTTGGTCTTAAAGGTGGAGTCAAACTTGTCATCAGCACTGGGGAGAGGGAGAGAGAGAGAGAGAGATAGAAAGAAAGAAAGAAAGAAAGTTGAGAGTTACCTGTGTGCAGGTGAGTGTGCCAGTGTCCAGGGGAGTTACCTGTGTGCTGGTGAGTGTGCCAGTGTTCAGGGGAGGGTTACCTGTTGTACAGCAGCACATCCGGTGTCCACACCTGGTCAGTGGTGAAGCGCAGATTCTTCACTCCAGGGAACCTGGTCTGATTCCAGGTCAGGTAGTGATCATACCAGTACTGAGAGACAGAGAGAGGGAGAGAGGAGGGAGAGAGAGAGGGAGGGAGAAGGAGATGGAGAGGGAAAGAGGAAGAGACAGAGGGAGAATGGAAGAAAGAGAGCAAGTGATTACAACGTTCAAACACAGATCTACTCACATAGTCAGAGACATAGCCACACACACACACAAACACACACATGAACACACACTCAATTGTTTACCATTTGCAGCCAGATGTTGGTTGTGAGGACTTGATTTTTCTCATCCTGAAAAGGAAGCAGAGAGACTTTACACGCTACACACCACACCGCACAGTCTCACTCACTCACACACACACACACACTGACCACGTCCATGATCTGTATGAGGGACATGGACAGGTGCACAGTGAGGGGCTGTGAGTCGTTGCCCACTGGACGCTCCATCCTGTTGTAATCTTTCAGCAGCTCCTTCAGCAGGGTGCGCTGGTGTGGGCCCTGCACTGACACTGAGCGAGAGGGATACAGACATTATTACAATCCTCTCCAATATGTATTAGTTTTAGTATGGCCCCCTAGTATAACAGCACTTGCTCTGCTACAGTGGTAATGTGTTTTTAGACTATTGTATATAACAGTACAGTGCGTGTGTGTGTGTGTGTGTTCAGTATTTATGATCACTGCTCAACATCCCCCCACCCCCCCGTGTCTTAGAGCCTTAGATCAGCATTACCAACACAGCGCCCCCCCACTCGCCTCGGTTTCCCTGAGATTCATTTATAAATTATTTTGCTTCATCTCATTGCGCTGAATTGAATTACATGGCCTCTTAACCACACACACAAACCCTCCCCCTCTCTCTCTCTCTCTCTCTCTCCCCTTCTTCAATTTCAAATTTTTACATGCAGACTACCTTCATCCCTCCATCCCTTTCTCCTCCCCTCTCCCCCTCCCTCCCTCTCTCCATCCCTCTGGTTTCCAGCACATCCCCGTGAAAAAGCTGACACACTGACACACTCACACACATTGACACACACACATACATACAGAGAAAGACAGACACCTACCCCCAATCAGAGATGCCATTATTAACAGTTGTAGAACGCCAGCAAAAATCATATTCCTGCCGGTAGACAGAGAAGCAGAGAGAGAGAGAGAGAGAAGCTCCCAGACAGCCCCTAATCCTGGCACAGAGAAAGAGGAAGAGAGAAAGGCAGAGAGAATGAGAGAGGATGTGAGTGAGAGTGTGTGTGTGAGAGAGGGAGAGAGAGAAAGAGGGAGAGAGAGAGGGAGAGACGACAGCTGTAATATCACAGGGGCATTAAGATCAGCTACTGACAGTCCGACTGCAAGACAGTAGATTCACATCTCTCTCGCTCTCTCTCCCCCTCCTGCTTCCCGCCATCCCCTCCCCTCCCCTCCCCTCCCTCCCTCTCTCTTTGCTCTCTCCATCTCTCGCTCTTTCTTTAAAAAGCGGAGGTGGAGTTAGAAGACAGAGATAGTGTCAGTATGTGTTATTGTGTGTCTGTGTAAGTTAATTAATGTGTGTTCATTAGGGTGTTGTGTTCATTTCTGGTTTTATTAATGTGTGTCCATTAGTGTGTATGAATGTTCATTGGTGTGTTTATTAGTGTGTATGTTCATTAGTGTGTTACTAGTGTGTGTATTCATTATTGTGTTTATTAGTGTGTGTGTTCATTGGTGTTTATTAGTGTGTGTGTGTGTTCATTAGTGTTTAATTAGTGTGTCTTAATAAACACTCAGCAATCTTGCTTCACAATCTGCGTGCCATTGCTTCCCTCTACAGCTGTGTGTGCGTCTCTCTGTCCATCTGCTCTCCCGTGTGTAAGCGTGTCCCTGTCTGTGTGTGCGTCCGTGTCTCCCTGTGTCTCCCTAGCTGTACCCCCCTCCCGTCTGTGTCTTAGGAAGGGTCAATAGTGTTGAAAGACGGGGCTGCTCAGCCAGTCGATAGTGTTTACTCAGACCTGCTGCTTAGGAGAGATTAACGAGCGCCTGTCACAGCAGCCAGGCAGCTGCTCATTAGCTTAATTAAGCTAACGAGGATCATGGCCCATTCCCCCCCATCTGTAGACACTGGCTGCTCACATACATACATAATCTACACACCTGGAGTACACACTGTACTGTATATATACACACCTGGAGTACACACACTGTACTGTACTCTATATATACACCTGGAGTACACACATACTGTATATATGTATAGTGTGCATCTTGATGGTTACTTGATGTGTGTGCATGCATGTTTCAGTGCGTTGTGTTTGTGCACACACGTCTGAGTGCTGGTGTGTGAGAAGGGAAAGTGGGATGGAAATATAAAAGGAGTGATGGACAGGGTGAGAAAGAAGAAGGGGGAAACATGGAGGCAGCGAGAAGAGAGGGATGGAATGAAAAGGGAGCACAGAGGAGAGGCAAACGCAATAAGTGAGACTGTCAGGACCAATAAACACACAGGGCCGTGGATCAATAAATCAATTTATTTAAAAGAATATGTTACAATTTATTACACTAAGTGACATTACCAAACATTGTTATTTTAATTACTCTTTGCTGCTGCGGTTTAATTTTTGTCGGTAATTTTAAATTGGTTAGCTAAAGCTGGCAGAGCTTTCACTCTTAAAATATTTTCTCACATAATTTTTTTTATTTTTTTTTTCTCTCATTTGTTGTTAAATCAGAAAATTAAAGTTAGCATCACCTCCTCGACTCCCGCCGCTCGCTTCCCAATTGTGTGGGTCTTGTTTTTCTTACTTTTTATTTTATTTTAAAGATCACAAACAAACGAACAAACGAAAAACAGAATGTGGAAAAAATACAATTAAAGATCTCTCAAATAAAAATTTTAACTAAAATAACACCCAAACAAACAAACAAAAACAACTGTGAAATAAATTAAACTGTGCACGACACTGATCAGAGAGAGAGAGAGAGAGAGGCAGAGAAACATTTTCTACAGAAGTACATCCCCCCCCCCCCCCCCCCCCCCCAATTAGAGAGACTGTCCTTCCCACTCCCACAGCAGACTGACACTTCACTGGGAGATGCAGTCTCTTGTGTAACACAGGACACACTGTGATGTAATGCACTCATGTGTACTGTACTATGATGTAATACAGTGATGTAATGCACTCGTGTACTGTACTATGATATAATGCATTCAAATGTACAGTACTGTAATACTCTGCTATAACACACTGACGTATTTGGCTATAAATGTACTGTACAGTGCTGTAATACACCGATGCAATGCTCCATAACGCACTGTGCTGTATAGGCCTGTGCCGTGCTGCGCTGTGTAGTGAACTGTACTGCACTGTGTTGCAGGAGGCTGTAGTGTCGTGAGCAGCACTGCACGGCATCACACCACACTGACACTGTACACTGCAGCGCCCAGTGAAGTCTAGATGGAGGAGGAGGGATAGGAGAGGGGAGGAGGAAGAGGAGAGAGGAGGTATAGACGAGAGGAGGGGGAGGGATAGGAGAGGTATTAATATAATACAATCGTTGCCTCAGTAACATACAAGCCTATACAACTGCCTATACATTTTCAAGCATCACTATAACTGTGGAACTCGCCCTGACCTCTGCCACCCCTGCCCTGCCCCCCATGAGAGCCCTACCCATTACTACAGACAGATATTCTGTCTTCTAAATGCATCGCCAAGTCACCTGAACAACAAGAGGGAGAGGAGGAGGAGGAGAATGAAGATCACATAAGAAATAAACAGCAGACTTTCACCGTGAAGGGGGGGGGGTGAAGAACAATAAAACAAAGGGAGGAGGGCAGCCAGGCAGTCTCTGTGCCACCGGTGCCCTCTGCTGTCCGGCAGCTGTACTGCACTCTACTGGACCAGCACTGACAGCCAAAACAAAACAAACTTTAAACAAGCTGTCCCTGTACCCGACACACTGGCACACTGACAAGGAAGGGGGGAGGGATGGGTGGAGTTTAATTGGACTCTCGACGCACACTGGTCTCTCCTCCTCCTCCCTCGTTTCCTCCACTGAAACTCTCTCGGCTTGAGCCCCCCCTACAGGTGGCTGGCAGCACCACACACACCTCCCTCCCTCCCTCGCTTTGTTCCTCTAGCCTTCTCTCCCTCCCTCTATACTTAGTCACAACTTTTTACGTTGTGTCATTTTAATATCCAGTCTCTGTATCCGCCAGGGTTTCCTCCCCCACCCCCCCAAAAAAAGAAAATGGAGCCATAAATGTTACAAAAATCTTTCCTTTTTCCAGCACATTTATCAAAGATCCTCCTCTCCCTCTCCTCGTTCAGCTTTGTCAGTTTTCTTCCCAGCATCTGAAAAGTCATGTTCTCTCCATCCGTCTCTCTTGCTTTCCGTTCAGAAGTCCTGAAAGGTCCCAAAGTCTCCTCCCCTCTCTTCCACCTTCTTCTCCATCACCTCCATCGATCCATCCCTTCCTCCACTTGTATTTATATCCAGGATCCAAAGAGAACTTGTCTCCTCTATCTCTCTCTCTCTCTCTCTCTCTCTCCATTTAGCACATTGTCAGTTATCTTATATAAAGATTTAGAAGTCTCTCGGTCTCTCTCTCTCTCCGTTGTGTTCGGCACACCAGAGGTGGGGCTAGAGCCAGGCCCAGCCAATAGCGCGGCTGATCCTCCGGCAGAGTTCCACCCCTAACACTGCGTCAGGCAGGAAGTGTGGAGATGGGATGGAATGCTGTGATGTTCATTGTGATTTCGATGTTTATTTATTTACCTTAATAAGTTAACAAACTTCTCTTGCGCTTGGTTCTCCTTTTCCAAATCGCCAAATCTCGTGATTTCTGTCTTTTATTTGTCTGATTTAGTGTGTCCGTCTGTTTTATTTTTTTTCTTCCTAGTTAATTTTGTAGATTAGTCCCCCCCCCCCCCCGTTTCCTGTGGGTGTTTAGATCTGTTCGATTTGTCGTGTTGTGGGTTTTGTTTCTCTCGCGTTCTGTCGTTCTCCTCCCCTGCAGCTGGGCGGCGTGGCTCTGCACTTGTCTATGTCGTGACCATCTCTCCCCCTAGGTGGCGCCATCCCTTCTGTGAGACCTCCACTGCTGGAAGATATTCTGCAAAGAAACAACAGTGAGAGATCCCTCCCCCTCTCACACTTGTGTCTCACCTCTCTCTCCCTTCCTCTGTCCTTTGTGTCTCACCCCTCTCTCTCACTCACGCTCATCTGTCTCACCCCTCTCTCACACTCCTTCACCCTTCCCTCATTCTCTTTCACCCCTCTCTCTCATTCAGCTCTCCTCTCTCTGACTGCACTGCTTCACAGTGTGTCTGTGTGCATGTAAGTGTGTGTGTGCACGTGTGTGTAAGCATGTGTGTAAGCTTGTGTTGAGGCGCGTGCGTCTTTCTGTGCATGTCTGTGTGCGTAGCTGTAGGAGTGACAGTGTTGAGGGCTCAGGCAGGCAGCCAGCCGGGACAGCGGCAGTGACAGCCTCCTGCCAGCAGGGGTCAGCACAGCGCCGCGTGGCACCCAGGCTGGCAAGCCTTACCTTACTACACATACCGTCTTTACTGCAGTTCTTATTGTCCTTGTCTGTCACTTCCTCTTCCACCTGAGAGAGAGAGATTATACGTTTTCTAAATGTCTATTTTAAATTGCATTTGTTTTTGCGACAGGGGGAGACTGAGACTGAGACACGGGGAGAGACAGCGGGGCCTCTTACCTCCTTCCTCCACTTCAGCTCACAGAACACTCTCTCAAAACACTCGTGCATATAGTTAAACTGAGGGGAGAGAGAGAGAGAGAGAGAGAGAGAGAGAGAGTCATGACTGTCTGTCACTAAGTCAGGACAATAAAGCTTTCTGGATTCAATTAAGGAAGGGTGGGTGGTGGGAGAAGAGAGAGAGAGGGGACTCCATGCTTTCAAACTATATCCAACTGATTATTATTATCGAAATGAAGATGAACACTCACGTAAGGGGTGAAGATTTTGACCCAGCGTGGTTTCTTCTCCCCCCGGGCATACTCGAAACAGAACGCCATGCCCTCCTCGTCCGTGTCCCAGCGCTGCATCTCTGCCCACTCGAACACGATCACTTGGTTCTGCACGGGGGGAGAGAGAGACACTGAAACTGTGAGACACACTGGAACACTTCTAAACCCCTGCCTCGCCTCCCTTTCCTTTCCTTTCCTTCCCTCTCTCTCTCCCTCCCTCCTTCCCATCCCGCTCTCTCCTTCCCCCTCTCTGTGCACCTCCAGCGTGCCGTCCTCAGTGCAGGCATGCAGCTTGAAGTGACGGATGCTGATGGCTGTGACGACGTGGCCCTTCCGGCGTGAGTCGCAGGAGCAGTGGGGGAATAGCACCTCGTTGTATCCCACACAGGAGCGGAGCATGCTGAGGTACTGAGGGAGGAACAGGAAGAGTTTACTAAGGACTGCAGAGACACACGCAGTAACGCACAGGCACACACGGCCACTCCCTCACCATGGTCATTTTCTGCTGCTCGGCCAGTTTCTGAAGCTGGTAGGCCTTGTCCTCGGCCTTGATGAGGCCCTTCTTCACATCGTCCACCGCCTGCAGAGACAGGGAGGGTACAGGAGTGGTGAGAGAAACAACTGTACCAGAACACAGAGAGAGAGAGAGAGAGACAGAGAGAGGAGGGCAGGGAGGGAGGGATGAACAGAAGCTGATATGAGGGGGGGAGGTGGAGTAAGACACAGAGACTGACCTGGTGGAAGCAGTAGCACACGGCGAGCTGGCTGTTGTGCAGCAGGCCCTCCTCCTCAGTGGTGAACAGCCACTTGCGCACGGTCAGGCAGGTGCCAGGGACCACAGACGTGTAGTTCTGCACATAGAGCTTGTGGGGAAACTCATTGGGAGCCAGCTTACGCACTGAGAAAGACGGGCGGTGGGGGAGGGGGTACAAGATTAGATATCAGGTACAACTGTGTGTGTGTTTTGTATACAATGTCCAGTACAGTGTCCAGTGCATGCAGAAAGTCCAGTCTCACCAAAGGAGTGGTTGATGACCTCAAACAGGGCAAAATAGCTGGCAGTAATACTGTCCATCCCAACCTTCACTGCCACTGCCTGAGAGAGAGACAGAGAGGGAGAGTCAATTGTGTTGCGCACCCTAATACAACAAGGTACGGCACAGTGACAGTGTGGTACGGCACAGTACCTGGTACACCTGGTCAGTGGTGCTGTTCTTCCTCACTCTCACAGTGACTGTACTGTGGTCAGGCAGCACTATCCTCAGCTCCACATCAGACACGCCGTTGTAGTTCTGTCACAGAGAAACACAAATACCACTGTGAGAGAGACGCGCACAGAGGAGAGCGAGAAAGCGACGCGCACAGAGGAGAGCGACAGAGAGAGACACGCACACAGTCACTGACCTCGTCCGATTCTGACAGGAACTCTTGCATGACGTCACTCTCCCCAATGACCCGAACAGAGCATACTGCCCAGAGAGAGAGAGGAGGAGGAGAAAGAAGGAAAAAGATACAGCATTAATATGGAGCACACTGCATCCACTGTCACACACCCCCTCCCTCCAGACTACCCCACCTCACCCTTCTCCAGGTACTCCTCCAGACCACGGCGCCGGGCGTCCAGCTGCTGCTCGGACAGGGAGAAGGGCCACTTGCCGGGCAGCTTGGGGAAGGAGAAGCTGCCGAACTCCCTCTTCAGGTTCTGGTGCAGGATGGCGAACTCCCTGTACCGCTTGCTGCACAGCTGTCGCCCTGCCATGTACACGTTATACACCTGCACACAGAGAGGGTGGGTTGAATATGGCCGTCCAGGCAGGTCTAGCTTTGCCCAGAAGTCTTGGATCAAATTTGGCAGCCCTCACCCACCCCCAGACTGACCACAAACTTCTCCGCGTTCTGCTCCACGTGCTTGTAGGTGGGCACGGAGATGGGCACGGCCTGCTTGTCGCTGTAGTCGTACAGGGACTGGCCGCTGGAGTCGTCCCCAGGGTCCAGGCCGTCCGCCTCAGGCTGCGGCACCGACAGCACCGTGAGGACCAGCTCGCGCTCGCCCGCCCGGATCAGGTCCACCACCTGTTTGTGGGTGGCACCCTCCACGTTCACGCCATTCCTGTGGGAGCGGACAAACTGAATGTAAATATTAAAATGTATAATTCCTCTATTTATTGCCACCCCCCATCGCCCGGTTCCTGAGCACTGGACCTGTCCGTCACTGCCATGGCAACACCGATGTCAATTAGTAATGAAAATAAAGTTTTTTTCTGAGAGAGAGAGAGAGAGAGAGAGAGAGAGAGAGAGAGAGAGAGAGAGAGAGAGAACGATGTTTTGAACTCAAAGGAGGGAAGAGGGGAGAGTGAGAGGGAAGGAAAGAGAGTGGGAGGGAGAGGCAAGAACAGAGAGAGAGAGTTCAAACAGAGAGAAGACATGGCAGAGTGGGAGGAAGAGAGAGGGAAGAGAGATCGGCGTGTTCCATTAAAGGTGTCAGAAGTGTGTGTCTGTCTTCCTCTCTCTCGATCTATCTAGGGTTGCACTTGGATTGGTGTTATGAAAGATTGCTGCAGGTTTTTCAGTTTTGTTTGTTTATTTTTCATCTTGTAAGAGAAAGAATAAAAAACTAAGTTCAAGTTCTATAAATCTGGGCCAGCAAGCGGGGGGAGGAAAGAGTGAGGGAGAAAGACAGCAGAGAAGAAACAGAAAGAGGAAAGGGCAGGGAGAGAGAGGGAAGGAGGGGGAGGGAGAGAGAGGAAGGAGGGCAGGTTAAGAGTCCATTCCTCAGGTTGTTAGAGGTGGATATACAGAGTTATTAAAGAGTCACAAGATTGTGGCTGACTGATATACTGACTGACATGGGGAAGAACAGGGAGTCACGAGACTGACAGACCGAAAAGGGGAAGGAGGGAGAGTGAGAGAGACAGTGATAGAGTGAGAGAAAGAGCTGCTCCACCAACAGTGACAGGTGGGGGGGACCCAGGTGAAAGGTCTTCACTGCCAATCAGACCCCTGTGCTGCTCCCTACGGCAACACTGAACACCCAGGCCCCTTCGTACACCCCCCGTCTGACGAGGCCCTGCTCAGAGACAGGAAGTCCCCACCCCTGCCTTGCCGAGGCTGCACTGCCCTCACAGAGGAGCTGCGAAATCAAAGCACCGAAAGTTTTGATTTGTTCCGTGTTATTCGCCATGCAGGACAGGACAGGACAGCTGATTGGCCAGTTAATGGAAAGGACAGGGTCACAGGGGACAGCAAGAGGACAAGGGGAGGGAGCTGGACTGTCCAGTCACAAGCTGGACACACACACACACACTCGCACATCTGAAGAACAAGAAACTTTGAGTTTACGTACACAGCTTTGAAGGAACATTAAAAACAAAACACCAATACAACTAAGTTTGGCATGACAGTAATATTAAAAATGTAACAAATGATATATAGATTCCAGATTTATTGCATCACAATTTCTGCAAGATACATGCTTTTGTTCCTCCTCATTCCCTGCTCCTAGTACAAAACTCTGGCATCTGATGATGGTACTCCAGCTGCAGCTGCACTGATCATACCCCCCCAACCACCCACCCCCCAGTCTAATTAAGCAAGTTTTACATCATAACCCCTTTGATATGCAAATACAAGGCCGCTCGGGAACACAAGCGAGGGGCAGGACAGAGGTGCCAGACTGGATGCGTCCGAGTGTCACTCGGAAGCTCGTCTCCGCTGCGCAGTGCCAGCGCACCAGGGCTGCCACCGCCTGGAGACAGAGACGTGCCCCACACCGGCATACAGGGAAGACCAGAGAGCCAAGGAAAGTGGCGGACAAGGCCCACTTCCTGTTGCCCTGCCCCATATACACAGCCATCAGGGATGCCCACCCTCAAATACTCACAGGCCTGACCCCTGACCTCAGCTTACCCAGCAGGGGCAACAGACTGGCCAGCGATGCTGTACTGTAGTGTTTTGAACTATATTATCCTGTACTTTAGTATACTGTGCTGTACTGTGGTCTGCTGTACTGTAGTGTACCGTGCTATATTTTGGGCTGCTGTACTGTAGTGTTTTGAACTATATTATCCTGTACTGTGTAGTGTACTGCATTTTTCTATAGACTCCTGAAATTATCCAGTATTATACTGTACTCTATTGTAGTGTATTATATTGTACTGTGGTGTTCTGTAGTGTAGTTTATTTAGTGTTGTGTAGTGTATTCTATTGCATGGCACATGAGAGGCTGCAGATCCCAGTATAATGTGCAGCAGACAAGCTGCTGGACTCAGACCCGTGCTCAGCATCAGACACTTTATCTCCACACCGTGTGACCAGCACTGTGAATGGCACCCACTCAGAGACCGACACACCCCCTCAAGAACCCTGGAGTCAAACGCTTGTCAAAGAGACACTTTCTACAACGGCAACGCCAATATGACAACAAGAACAGGAATTAGACATAGATATTAAAGACAATACAAATTCAAACTGTAGCTGGAACCTCAAGTACCCAAAGCAGGGGAAATAATCACCTCGCTGAACTTCCCAAATATACACACACACACACACAGAGTACTGGACCGCGTACTGCAGTGGCTGCTGGGAAAACTCCAAATAGGGGTAGCAGGTAGTTATGTAAGCACACTTTCACACCTCTGACTCTGCACTGACCAGGACTGCAAACGCATACATTATATATATATATATATACACACACATCACATCTATAAACACACACACAATAAAATAGGAAACTGTACACATGCTGTAATACCCTTGGATAAAGTGTTGCTGTGTCTGTGCTGTAATGTGAGACTGTGTGAGAGAGAGAGAGAGAGAGAGAGAGAGAATGTGAGTGTGTGTAGAATATATAATGATCACAAAAAAAAAAAAAAACCTACAGAGGCAGCACCGCCAGAGTCCTCCTCTACTCTGCTCTCTTCTCCTCTCCCTCTCTCCTTTGGTGTGTCATAACACAGATCTGCTAATGTGTGTGATCGCTATGGAGTGGACACACACACAGTCCGAAAGAAAGCCTCCCAAATGAACTGGACTGTAATTAAATCGCAAACGCGGAGGAATGTGCTCAACTTTGCGCTTCTCTCCCAACTCCTAATTATTATGGTGCTGTAATAATGACCCGACAGGAGAGAGAGAGAGAGAGAGAGAGAGAGAGAGATTTCTTAGTTAGAAAGCTGTTCTAGTTGGCGGTCTGTGTTTGGAATCCTAAATTAATCCCCCACCCCCACCCCCCTACACACAAACACCCTTTAGCTTTAATACCGATCAACTCAAAACACAGACAGACAGGGACGCCGCATTTGACATCACCACCATCATCATAATCACCATCAAAGCAAATCACAGTCCGTTCTGTACCTGTCAAAATAACAATCGATTCCAAAACAGAACGACGGGCAATGCATCGATACATTGTGTTGTTTTTCTCACCAAAACAAGCGTTTTCTTTCACGCATCGGAGAAAACAACTCTCTCTCTCTCCCTCCCTCCCTCCCCACATCTTCGTCACCCTCTCCCTCCCCTCCCCTCCCCGGTAGCTTCACTTGGCTCACTCCGGAGACCGACTCGTGAGGTGCGGGGCGCCTTGCGGGCACCATCCCCCCGTTATGAGGATTATTATTATTCCGACCACCGTCTCTACACCTCCCCACCTCCCTCCCTCTCTCTCTCTCTCTCTCTTCCTCCTTTCCAAAACAGACCCCCTCCTCCCTCTCCCCGCACATAAATAAATGATAGACCGGGTCGTTGGCGGGTCCCGTTTCCCCCGGCACTCACACTTCCAGGATCCGGTCGCCCTTGGAGATGCCGGCCCGGTCGGCGGCTCCCCCCGGCAGCACCGCGCTGACGTGCTGGAGCGGTGCGTACAGCTCGCCGTTGATGCTCCGCAGTTGGCCCCCCTCGCTCACTTGGCCCCTCACGTTAAAACCGTAGCCGGAGTCCGACTTGACGATCCGCACCAGACGGGGGCCCGACGTGAGGGTGGTGGTGGTGGTGGTGGTGGTGGTGGCGGCGGTGTTGTTGGTGTTGTTGGACCCCCCGGTACCGACGCCGGTGCCCAGGCCGGAGCCGCCCCTCGACTGCGGCGGCGGCAGGAGCAGCGAGGGCGGCCCGAAGCGAGTCCCTTCTCCCTCTTCGTCCGCCATGTTTTTTTTTTCTCCCCCTCACAACATACAAGCGCAGCGGGCGGCTACGCTAGAGCAGCGGTCTGTCTCTCTGTCTCTGTCTCTCTCTCTCTCTCTCTCTCTCTCTCTCTCAGACTCGCAGACAGACACCGACCAACCGCCCCTTGTGCTGCCGCTGCTGCCGCCCAGCCGACATCATCAGCGTCACGGGATCCGGCTCCCCCTCCCCGGTGCTCTTCCAGCAGTCAGTCGCTGCGCCACACTGCCCCGCAAAGCAGCCTGGGAGGTGTAGTTTTCTGCACCCCACCCAATATAGGGATGGCTAGGGTGTCTATGAACTACATTCACCAGGAAGGCCCACATGTGCAAAATATTAAAAGTGCGTATGCTGAATGCCAGGGCATACTGGGAAATATAGTTTATTCAGCGGACAACTTCTGTACCTGTAACCGTGTCTGTCTGTCTATGTGTGTGTGTGTGTGTATATATACACCGATCAGCCATAACATTATGACCACCTGCCTAATATTGTGTAGGTCCCCCTTTTGTCGCCAAAACAGCACTGACCCGTCGAGGCATGGACTCCACTAGACCTCTGAAGGTGTGCTGTGGTATCTGGCACCAAGACGTTAGCAGCAGATCCTTTAAGTCCTGTAAGTTGCGAGGTGGGGCCTCCATGGATCAGACTTGTTTGTCCAGCACATCCCACAGATGCTCGATTGGATTGAGATCTTGGGAATTTGGAGGCCAAGTCAACACCTTGAACTCGTGATTCATCAGACCAGGCCACCTTCTTCCATTGCTCCGTGGTCCAGTTCTGATGCTCACGTGCCCATTGTAGGCGCTTTCGGCAGTGGACAGGGGTCAGCATGGGCACCCTGACTGGTCTGCGGCTACGCAGCCCCATACGCAACAAACTGCGATGCACTGTGTGTTCTGACACCTTTCTATCAGAACCAGCGTTAACTTCTTCAGCAATTTGAGCTACAGTAGCTCGTCTGTTGGGTCGGACCACACGGGCCAGCCTTCGCTCCCCACGTGCATCAATGAGCCTTGGCCGCCCATGACCCTGTCACCACTCTTCCTTCCTTGGACCACTTTTGATAGGTACTGACCACTGCAGACCAGGAACACCCCACAAGAGCTGCAGTTTTGGAGATGCTCTGACCCAGTCGTCTAGCCATCACAATTTGGCCCTTGTCAAAGTCGCTCAGATCCTTACGCTTGCCCATTTTTCCTGCTTCTAACACATCAACTTTGAGGACAACATGTTCACTTGCTGCCTAATATATCCCGCCCACTGACAGGTGCCATGATAACGAGACTATCAGTGTTATTCACTTCACCTGTCAGTGCTCATAATGTTATGGCTGATCAGTGTACATACATAAATACATGTGTGACAGTGCAGTTATGGTGGATGGCACTGTTGATGAGAACCACAATTTAAACATTTTGAAAAATGGACACACTGACAGACACATACCAGCAAAAACACAGCACTCCAGCTTGTATCAAAACAACTGACTTTAATTATGAATTACCATCATTGTCATCATTATTTATTACCTTTGGTGTTCCGGTACAACACTATTGGTACGGCATCTCCTCGTACAACATCACTGAAATTATAATAACAATAATAAAAGAAAATAATCAAATAATACAAAGGCTGACAGGCAGGTTTGTTTGCACTCGATGACAGCGTGGATGGTCTGCCGGGGGAAAGGGGTGCCGGGCTGTGTCTCTCTCCTCCGTGTGTGTGTGCATGTGTGTGCACTTATACAGCGTGTAGTGTGTAATTAAAAACACTGCCCCACCCAGTACTGAGTGGGGGAGGCCCAATGTCAGAGATGCTGTGGTTGGGAGGTGTGTGTGAAGAGGAACCATGACCAGTACAGTAAAGCATGAGTGGGGCACAGCACAGTACAACACAGTACAGCGTGACTGGAGCATAGTGCAGTACAGCACAGTGCAGTACAGCCTGACTGGGGCACAGCATTGCACAGTACAGTACAGTACAGCGTGACTGGGGCTTAACACAGTACAGTGCAGTACAGTGTGACTGGGGCACAGCACAGTGCAGTAGAGCACAACTGCTGCACAGCACAGTGCAGTACAATACAATTTGGGCAGTTTTAGCAGTGTCCAGCACTGATGGCACAGTGGGCTCAAGGTATAGCGTACAGTACAGTATTATTGTAGTGTATTAGTCTAGTATCACTATGGTGTAATACAGTAAAGCTTTGTACACATTTCTAAGGCCCAGTACTGTGTTTTTGACCCCTCCCTCACAGACAGAGCATCTCTGGGATGACCTGGAACAGCTACTCAGGCAGACAGCTCTGTACAACAGCAGAAACTGTACTACACTGTAGTGTAACGTAGTACAGTCTATATACTGCATTGTACTAGACTGTACTGCTCTGGGTTAAGCCAAGAGATAAGAAAACCTAAGGTAATAAGAATAACAACAATAATAATACTACACTGTGGCCCATTTCAGTATAATAATAAAAGACTGCCTGTTTATTTGTGATGCGTCTCTTCAGACACACCCCTCCCTAACTGGCACAGCCTGCCGAGCAGCACCCACTGGTTAAGAGTCCCCCGATTTACTAACCCCGATTGTTAATTAACCCTCAGGTGAGTTATTAAAGCTCAATCAAATGTCATGTGATGTACTAATTGGTTAATGAACAGTCACATGATTCAGTAATTGGTTAACTGGGTTGCGTGGGCTGTGGGTCGGGCAGTGAGTGACACAGTGGTCAATTCCTGTGGAACAATACAACACAGGAGGAATAGCAGCTGACCACAGCAGGTACGGCTACACGTGTGCTTTGGTCAATTAATTAATTACAATATTTATTACATTATTACAATTGTTATTAATGTATTCCTGTTCTTTGCCGTTTCGGAGCATTTGCTCTGTGACTCAGTCTGGCCGATGGCTCTAGACAGCTATTTGGTGAAATACACTGTATTCACACTGGTGCGCACACAGGGAGTGAGAGTCGAAGAGCAGCAGATGGAGGGGGAGAGAGAGAAGAGGCACACAGAGAGAGATAGAGAGAGAGTTTCTTCTGAGTTTTGGTCAGGGTTATCAAGCTCAGTCAACACTGACAGACGGGTCAGAGCTAGATGAGTGAGTGAGTGTGTGTGCGTGTGCGTGCATGTGTGTGAGAGAGAGAGCATGGCTCTGGTCCGGTGGCGCTGGTCGCGGCGGGTCAGTGTGTGGGCCCGGGCTCGGATAGCGGCATGGTGTGCAGCACCTCGTCCAGCAACTGCAGAGCGCGGTGCAGGTGGACTTCCAGCCAGCAGGGGGTGTGCTTGATGCTCTGGCGGGGGTAGTCCGGCCCCCAGCCCTTCACAAAGCTCAACCGCACGATGCACAGCCGGCGCAGGTCGTCCACGCCGATGCCCACCGCTGCCGACAGGCCTGGCGGGGGGAGACGAAATATTCAGGACTACATTGCTAGCTCCGGGAGACGGAGGTAAGGAAGGAGGGAGAGAGAGAGGGGGGGGGGGACGGGGGACACAGAGACACTCACTGACTGCAGGCGCGATGCCCCCGACGCTGCCCGGTCCAGGGATGCTGCCGGCCACCGCGGCTGCCTGCGCTGCTGCCGCTGCCTGTGCCGTCGCTGCCTGTTGCTGCATCTGCCGGTGGCACTGCCGCAGGTCGAACACCTGCAGAGACGGACGGGTCCGCACACTGGTCAGCACAAGCACATGCACACACACGTTGGTGCCGCTATCATTATGAGGACTCTCCATAGACATAATGACTTTTATACTGTACATACTATAGATTCTATCCCCTAACCCCCATAAAATACTTTCTGCATTTTTACAATTTTCAAGAAAACATCTAGTATGCTTTTTAAGTGTTTTGAATTATGGGGACATTGGCAATGTCCTCATAAACCACTGTTTTTGCATAATAACCTTGTAATTACCAGTTTTTAACCTTAAAAAAGCCACATAAACCAACCCACACACACACACACACACACACACACACACACACACACACACACACGCGCACAGCCTGATACACACCACCAGGGGGTGGCAGATACCAGCCAGTGCCACAGGAGGGAGACAAAGCTACCCTTTACAAAAAACATTCTGCAAAGATGCCTAGTCTCTCTCTCTCTCTCCCATCCCTCTCTCCCTCACTCGCTCCTTCTCTCTCCCCCTCTGACCTTGATGTAGGCTCCAGGGTATATCTTGTGCACGGCGTCCCCCGGCGCTCTCCCGGCCTCCCGGTCCAGGTAGTAGCTCTGCACGAACACGGCGTGGTCGCTAAGGCAACGCATCCACACGTCCCCCTCCCCCCGGCACTCCAGCTGCACCCCTTTCCCAATGTGCAACCTGGGGGAGAGAGAGAGGGAGAGAGGGGAAGACAAACTGTGAGTGTCTGAGTGTCTCCGTTTGGCAGAGAGAGAAAGAGAGAGAGACAGAGACAGAAACTGCACTCAATTCAATTCAAGGTGCTTTCTTGACATTGTCTAAGCTACTGAACATACATGCATAAATGGAAAATAAATAATATAATTATAAATCACAATACTTTATATGTCACTGAGCCTGTACTTGGTCAGGATCCGTCTCTGATTCGTCTCTCTCTCCTCCTCTGCTATTCCTCCTTTACCATTATCAGTCACTCCCATTTGCGGACTCACACACTTCCCCCCCTGTGGTTTAGCAATATTTATTAAGATGTAAACTGCTTTGGCTTTTGCTTATGATGGTCATGCCAATAAAGCACAGCTGAAACAAGAGAGAGTGCGAGAGAGACAGAAAGAGAGACACACACACACACACACACACATACTGACCTGGCCCTCTCGCTGCCCTCCGTGCGATGGACGTTGCTCAGCTGGCCCAGGCAGAAGCGGTCGCCCCCCGAAGGGTCCACGTACCCGTCCACCGTCACCACCGGGCAGCTGGACGGCACCTTGAACTGCTCGCCCACCTGGACATCCATCTCGAAATACGACACCGAGCACCAGAACTCTGGACCTGGATGGTTGGAGACGGGTGGGGGGAATGGGGCAGAACTATGATGCTGAGACCCTGAGAGAGGAAGAGAGAGAGAGAGAGGGAGGAAAAGAGAGTCAGCATTCATGAACAACAAGAACTGGACTGTGTCTCTGCAGAACCAGGGCTGAGACCCTGCTGGACTGGACTGGACTGTGTCTCTGCAGGACCAGGGCTGGAGACTCTGCTGGACTGGACTGTGTCTCTGCAGGACCAGGGCTGAGACCCTGCTGGACTGGACTGTGTCTCTGCGGGACCAGGGCTGAGACCCTGCTGGACAGGACTGTAGATTAGTGCACAGTACACAGGTGGCTGAAAGACTTACAGAAGTGGGTGGGCTGGTGCAGGGACTGCTGCTGGTGGCTCCGCCCATTTTGCTGGGGTCCTACGGGAGTGTAGATGGCTGTGCTGCTGCCTGTCCAGGATGCTTGGATGGGTGGATGGGCGGGTGGGGGGGTGGGATTGAAAGAGAGGAAAAGCACAAAGTGTCACACACACACGTTCCCACACCAAAAATCCCCCAACCATACACACAAAACACACACACTCAGACTTTCACAGATTCACATACACACACACTGACACTCACACTCTCAGACACACATTCACACACACACACTGACACTCACACACAAGACACACCCAGACCTCCTGTCCCGGGACTCACTGTGGAAGCTGGGTGGAGGCTGGCTGTGTTTCGGGGTGTACCCATTCTGGGGGGTCACCGAGGGGGGGGGCGTGGGAGCCATGGTCTGATGGGGGGGGGCGATCTGCAATAGCCCCTCACTGTGGCCCGGCACCGACATCAGAGCGCCAGAAGCTGAGAGAGGAGAGAGTGAGAGTGAGTGTGTGTGTGTGTGTGTGTGTGTGTGTGTGTGTGTGTGTGTGTGTCAGTGTGATGGAGAAGTGTGTTGGTATGACGGCTCACCTGGGGGGGAGAGTGGGATGTTGGGGTACAGTGCGCCGGGCGGGGGGGCGCGGGGGGGTTCCGGGGGCAGTTGCAGGGGGGGCAGTGGCTGGCCATAGTGCTCGGGAGGGGGTGGCAGCTTCAACCCCCCCTGGTGCTCAGGTGGGGGGGGCGCTAATCCGTCCATCTGGATACAGTCATGTATGTACTCCTCTTTAATCAGCCTGCCGGGGGGGCCTGGTCATGAAGTAAACATACAAGAACATGAAACATCAGTGTAGTATAGTGTAGTATAGTATAGTATACACCGATCAGCCATAACATTATGACCACCGGCCTAATATTGTGTAGGTCCCCCTTTTGCCACCAAAACAGCCCTGACCCGTCGAGGCATGGACTCCACTAGACCTCTGAAGGTGTGCTGTGGTATCTGGCACCAAGACGTTAGCAGCAGATCCTTTAAGTCCTGTAAGTTGCGAGGTGGGGCCTCCATGGATCGGACTTGTTTGTCCAGCACATCCCACAGATGCTCGATTGGATTGAGATCTGGGGAATTTGGAGGCCAAGTCAACACCTTGAACTCGTGATTCATCAGACCAGGCCACCTTCTTCCATTGCTCCGTAGTCCAGTTCTGATGCTCACGTGCCCATTGTAGGCGCTTTCGGCAGTGGACAGGGGTCAGCATGGGCACCCTGACTGGTCTGCGGCTCGAGGCCCCATACGCAACAAACTGCGATGCACTGTGTGTTCTGACACCTTTCTATCAGAACCAGCGTTAACTTTTTCAGCAATTTGAGCTACAGTAGCTCGTCTGTTGGATCGGACCACACAGGCCAGCCTTCGCTCCCACGTGCATCAATGAGCCTTGGCCGCCCATGACCCTGTCGCCGGTTCACCGCTTTTCCTTCCTTGGACACTTTTGATAGGTACTGACCACTGCAGACCGGGAACACCCCACAAGAGCTGCAGTTTTGGAGATGCTCTGACCCAGTCGTCTAGCCATCACAATGTGGCCCTTGTCAAAGTCGCTCAGATCCTTACACTTGCCCATTTTTCCTGCTTCTAACACATCAACTTTGAGGACAAAATGTTCACTTGCTGCCTAATATATCCCGCCCACTGACAGGTGCCATGATAACGAGATTATCAGTGTTATTCACTTCACCTGTCAGTGGTCATAATGTTATGGCTGATCGGTGTAGTACAGTATAGTCTAGTATAGGGGCTCAGACTGGAGTCAGCGCTCTGTGGACTATAGTATAGTGTAGTATAGGGGGCCAGCACTCACCTGTATTCTGTAAACTGAGACCTGCTTAATAAAACAGAGGGATGGAGAGAAAAAAAGAAAACGAAAGAAAGAACGAGAGGGAGAGAACAGGAATTAGTTGCAAAAAGGAACATCATTCAGTGTGTACGTCAGTGTGTGAGAGTGTTTGTGTGTGTGTGCAGCGGGGCATACCATACCGATGCCGGGAGAGACCACCCGCTCATAGTGGTAGGGGTTGACGCACACGTTGTCATACTTGAGGTCGAAGGCAAACTGGCAGAATTTGACGTGCTTGAGCTCGTTCTTGTGCAGGTCGGGCCAGCGCCACAGCCGGGCGTAGATCACATGGGGAAACCCCTTCCTTCCGGCCACCTGGAGGGGATAGGCGAGAGGGGAGAGATTGGGGAGAGGGAGAAGGAGAGGGAGAGGGAGAGGGAGAGACGTTGACTATACACCACATTTATACTGCACTGAACCTGGGAGAAGAGAGGGAGAGAGGGAGGGCAGGAGAGGGGCGTTAATTTAATTCACCCGGCAGTCTGGAGCCGAAGGACTGAGTAACAACATCATAGATCACCTTCAATGACCTTCCAGAGGAGAGAGAGATAGCGGAGGGAGAGAGAGGGAAAAGGAGAGAGAGAGGGATTTGATATTTATATTTTTATGAAGCACTGTGTTGAAGAACAAAATCACAAATTGATATTTTCATGGAGTAAAGAAATAAATAAAAGGTAAATAAAGACATTTAAAAAGTGAGAGGAAGAGTTTACAAAAGAAACAGAGAGAGAAAGAGTGAAAGATGAACAGAGAGAGGGAGAGATCCTCACAGGCAGAAAGAGAGAGAGGGAGAGAGAGTGCACAGACAGAACGGCTGCCCTGGCCCCACCCCCTTCCTGTGTCTCAGACAAAACAACTGCTCCCTCCACCCATCTCTCTCTCCCTCTCTCATTCCCTCCCCCCCTCCATCTCTCCCGCTGCTGGGGGAGGGGCAGGGAAATCCCCTCAGAGCCTCTCTCTCTCCCTCTCGCCCTCTCCCTCTGGCTGAGCTCTATCAGATCATTTAAAACATTGAACTTCTGTCCATTTCTCCCTGACCGTCAGCCCTCTCTCTCTTGTACCTGGAGCCGGCCACTTCCTCCCCCTTCCTCCTTCGTCCTGTGTCTCTATCGCTCCTACTCCACCTCTCCCTCTCCTTCTCACCCACTCCCCCCCTCTCTCTCCCTCAATCTCCATCTCTCTGACCCCCTCCATCCTACACTCCACTCTCCCAACCAAGACACACTCAATCCAGCTCAATCCACCCGGGCCCACGGCAGCGCCTGTCTCAACGCAATGCACCTGCCTGGGCCAATGGCAGCGCCCGTCTCATAGCAGATGCACCCACCCGGGCCAATGGCAGCAGCTGTCTCAACGCAATGCACCTACCCGGGCCGATTGCAGCGCCTGTCTCAACACAAGAGCACCCGCCCAGGCCAATGGCAGGGTCTGTCTCATATCAAACAGCACCCACCCAGGCCAATTGCAGCACCCGTCTCATCGCAGCAGCACCAGCCTGGGGCAAAAGTGGGGCAAAAGTGGGGCAAAAGTGGGGCAAAAGTGGGGCAAAAGTGGGGCGCCTCTCCCCCCTCCCCCCTCTAATTCCCTTTTCTCTCTCTCCCTCCTCTCCTCCCTTCTCCCTATCTCGTACCTGCAGCCGGCCATCCAGTGTCCTCTGGATGGTGACGCACTTGCTGGGGTGGACGCCGTTGGACGTGACGGCCGTGATGAGGGAGTCCAGCTCGTCCTTCTTCTCCTTCAGCTTTTTGACCAGGCTCTCGATGGCGCGCTTGGCGAAGCCCTCGTTCTCGCCGCCCTGCCGGTGGCACAGCAGGCTGTGCACGATGCTGAGGCACGCGTCACTGCTGCTGGGGGCCACCGCTGACATGCTGCTGCACAGAGGGAAACAGATATTGAGAGATTTATATATCTGACTGACAAACTGACTGACCAATACATTGACTGCCTGACTGACACACTGACTAATACATTGATAGACTGATAAACAGACACGCTGACTAATCTGGTCCACACAAGGAAGTGAGGTCTAACATTACTCATTCAGAGACAGTAGCAAGAAAACAGATGGGACACCACAACTTTTTCAATCTTTTCGGTCAGTGTGTCTGTCAGAGTATCAGACAGTCTGTCTGTAAGACAATGTAGGTCTGACTCACTGACACCCTGACTGACTGACAGACTGATACACTGATACACAGACTGACACTGACACACACCCCGATTGACACGCTGAGACACTGACAGACTGGCTTACAAACTGATACACTGAGACACTGATACACAGACACTGACTGACACACTGATAGACTGAAACACAGGCTGACAGACACCATGACTGACACACTGAGACACAGACATACTGACTTACAAACTGATACACTGAGATACTGACTGATGCACTGACACCCTGACTGACTGACAGACAGACACACAAACACTGACAGACACACTGATACACTGACAGACAGACTCCCTGACTGACACACAGAGACACAGATGGACTGACTTACAAACTGATACACTGACTGATGCACTGACACCCTGACTGACTGACAGACAGACACACACACACTGATACACTGACACCCTGATACACAGACTGACACACTGAGACACTAACTGACTGACACACTTAGACACTGACAGACACCCTGACTGACACACTGAGACACTGACTAACAGACAGACAGACAGACACACTGTATAGTACGGTACAGTCAGCTGCAGAACATAATAATAGACAGACAGCAAAAGATACCAAAGTGGGGTGGACAGATATGCACAGACAGACAGACAGGATTGATGGACAAACAAATATGTACAAGACAGACAGCAAAGTACACGCACACACACACGTGTCGTGGGCTGTGTGTTCGACCAGTGAGCAAATGATCAAAGTTGCTGAGCATTATCACACCGAGTCCAGAAACTCGGTATGAATCTCGTCGGTACGCAAAGATGTCGGTCTCTTTAAGTAGGAGAGGTGTAGGGGGGGGGGGGACAGACAGACACATACACACACGTAACTCTATCGCCGTTTCTTTTTTCCTAAACAAACCGATCGCGACTCTGCTCTTGTCTGGAGTGCCTCTCTCCATTTCTCCGCCTGTCTGGCTGAAGCAGGGAGGGATGGAGGGGGTGCGGGGGTGAGAGAGGGGTTGTGTGTGTGTGGGGGGGGGGGACCGAGGGGCTGTAGCCCGTATTTGGTCAGTTAATACCAGGCGGCGACAGCAGCAAGTACAGCTCCATCAACACACGCACACTCACGCACATGCATGCAAAGAAAACATCCAGCACAGATGCATGCGTGAGAGTGTGCGTGTGTGTGTATATATAGCATGTATGCATTTAATATAGATATAAAGAATACTCACTCATCAACAGCAGCAGGTTAAGGTAGAGCAGAAAGTGGTGGTAGGTAGTCCAAAATATTCTCCTCGTCCCCCTCTGCCCTCCCTCTCCCTCTCCCTCTCCCTCTCCCTCTCTCTATCCCGATGTTTTGTTTTCCTTTCTCTCTCCCCCCCCCTCTCTCTCTCTCTCTCTCTCTCTGTCTATCTACCGATCTGTCTGTGTGTGTGTCTGTCTATCCTGCCGGCCCCGCTGGCGCATCCTGCTGCTGCTCCCAACTTCTGTCTCGCTCTCGCTACAAAAACAAAAGGAGAGACATCGTGCGCGTGAGTGTCTCGGCGGCCGCCAGCCAATCGCCGCGCCGCTCTCATCGCCGGCCCCACCCGCCGGCGGCCAATGGCGGCGCCCGTCTCAGCGCCGCTGCGCCCGCCCTGGCCAATCGCGACGCGCCTCTCTCCCTTCCCCCTTCGCCCCCGGGCGCCGGGCTGTGTCTGGGTCGCGGCCTGATTGACAGCTCGGGCTGGCGGGACCCTGGCTGTTTTTTTAAGGTGGCGCCGTAAAAGATTACACCCCCTCGCTCTCTCTGCCTCCCTCCTCCTCCCGTCTCCCCCTCTGGTAGTTTCTCTTCTTTTCCTTCTCCCTCATCCCTCTATCCTATCCTCTTAATACTTGTACTGCTGCTCCTCTCCTCTCCCCTGCCCCATCCCTCTCTCTGGATCTGCCACCTGTACACTGCATGGACAAGTAAAACCAATATAAATAATCCATCAGCCAACGTGACAGACAGATCTGAGAGAGACAGACAGATATAGGACTGATATAGACAAACAGACAGACAGATACAGAGAGACAGACAGATACATACATGGACCGATATAGACAGACATAAAGACGCACAGGTGAGACAGACAGACAGACAGATACACGGACTGATATATGGACAGGCAGACAGACACACACACAGGTGAGAGAGACAGACAGATACATGGACTGATAATGACAGACACACACACACACAGGTCAGACAGACAGACAGGTAAACGGACCAATATAGACAGACTGACAGATAAATACAGAGAGACAGACAGATACACACACAGGTCAGACAAACAGGTAAGTACAGAGAGAGAGACAGATACACGAACCGATGTAGACAGACAGACACATGGGTGAGACAGACAGACAGATACATGGACTGATATAGACAGACAGACAGACAGATACATGCAGAGACACAGACAGATACACAGGCCGATATAGATCGATAGACAGAGACAGACACAATCCACCAGGCGGTCAGGGCTGGGCTACAGGACTTTATTAACGAACACACTGTTAACACTCGTACGCACACTGCGCAGCCTTCACAGGCAGGGGACATGGGGGACACGGGGGCCCCAGAGGACAGTGACTTCAGACAGGCAGACAGACAGGTTTATCACTCCAGTTAGCGTGTAATTATTATAGCACGGCACACTGCCAGACCATCTCACACCACGGAGCAACACTGCCACCGCGGGGGGGGAAAGTCAGTCAGTGCACCGATGTGTGTTGTCAGTCGGCGCCTCAGTGCATGCTGGGGGATCGGGGGACGAAGGCGCCCGACGTTTCCAGCATGGTCTTCCTGCGCGCCGTCTCCTTGGCAACGTTGTGGTTGAGGCGCCGCAGTCGCTCCTGAGAGGGAGGGAGGGGAGCGGAGGAAGAGAGCGCGGTGAAGGAGTGCACTACTGCGCTGCGTGGTAATGTGTTGTGTTGCACTGTGCTACGTTGTGTAGTGTTGCTGTGTCGTGTTGTGTTGGGCCGCTCTGTGCTGCGCTGAGCTGTGTTTTGTGCTGTGTTGTGCTGCTCTATGCTGCAATGTGTTGTGCTGCTCTATGTAATGCTGTTTTATGTTGTCCTGCACTGTGTTGTGTTGTGCTGTGTTTTGCTGCTCTGGGTTGTGCTGTGTTATGTTGTGTAGTGTTGTGCTGCTCTATGCTACACTGTGTTAGGTTGTTCTGTGTTTTGCTGCTCTATGCCGCTCTATGTTGTGCTGTGCTGTGTTGCGTTGCATTGCGCTGCATTGCGCTGCATCGCACTGCGCTGGACTGACCTGTGCATTCTGCAGGATGTTGTTGACCAGAACCACACGGCGCCGTGCGTTCAGCAACTTCTTCACATAGGGGTCGAGCTCCAGAGAGACCTTCTGGTGCTCATTGATCCGGCACAGCTCTGAGGGGGGAGAGGACCGGTCAGTCAGACAGACAGAGAGACAGACACACAGGTGAGACAGACAGGCGAGACGGACAGAGAGACAGACAAACACTGCCCATGCTCTCACCTGTGGCCAGGTTATCGATGTGCTCCCGTAGCTCCACCTGACTCTCTCTGAAACAACAGCAGTAATAACCTTCATCATCATCATCACCACCATACATGGTCCCACAGGGCTACAGCCATTCAATGTGGCTTCTCATTTAATACAGATTTCACACTCATTACGAGATGTTTGAGGACAAAAAGTATCAACTGACAGCGTTTTATTACATTATCGACCGGGGGGCTCAATGGCGCCCCCTGTAGCTCCGCCACTGGTACTGAGCCACTACGCTGTGCTATACATCCCGCTGCGCTGTACTACCCAGTGCTGTGCGATACCGAGAGGAATGGGGGGCTCAGGTAGAGGACAGACAAGAAGAGAGAGAAAGAGAGGGACAGAGAACAAGATGATATGGGGGGGCGGTGTATAATCACGGGACCCTGTCGTGACCTACGGAGCTGCCGGGACAGAGACACGGACACGGATACGGGCTCGGGCCCCCCACCTCACTGAGTGGACGTGGAGGTCCAGCTGTTGCACGGCCGGCTTGAGCAGGTCGAGCAGCCCCTCTGCGATCGCATCCCTCCCCGACGGTGTCTCCGCCACTGCCACGGCGGCCATGTTTCGTCTGGGATAGGGAGAGGAGTACGCTCGGGAAATGTAGTCGTCCGTCTTTCAGTGTTGTGTAGTCTATTACCTGCGCTGGGGATTCTGGGAAATGTAGTCTTCGCGGTTCTCCACACTCAGTCTGTGGTGCGGGGAATGAATGGGATTGGCGTATTGCGGCATGGGAAATGGAGGCCATTGTGAGGTCGTCTAAACGAATCGGGGGGAGTAGTGGATATGTTTAATTTTTCCATTTTCACAACCTAATAAATAAACATTTATAAAATTATGTAGGCTTTGCGTATTTCATATTAGTATTACACAACCGAAACGAAAGCAACACATATGCGTATATATTTAACGAGATATTTTATTAAACACAGTAACGAAAGTGACCCGCACTGTCTCACGATATCTATACTCAAATGAGCCGAGACTATAAAATCTCTCCATTTTCACAGATCACCCGTCGGCCGCCATTTTGTCGGAGAGGAGAGAGACAGATATACGCACAGATACAGCGATCAGGGGCCGCTGATACAAAACAGAAATATACATCTATCGAGACGTAAATGTTTGCATTGGCTGGAAAGTAAGGCAGAAAAATTAAGCTAAAAAAAATAAGCGAATAAGAGTCGAGACGAAACGACACTCGCCGTGAGACTCCGAGCCCAGAAGAGTGAGTTGGTTTGTCATTTTGTCAATTAATAAAACTGTCATGGACATCATTGTTATTCTCATCGATTGTCTAGGTGGTTGTGTAGTAGTAGGTTATCGAAAACGCAAAGGTTGTTTCTGTGAATTGTTCCACTTCCACGTTTAGCGTATTTACAGCAACTGTACTGAATCGACTCCTCCTGGAATAAATGGCGACCATACATGCAGTGAATGTATACGTTTCGCGTTAATGTGACTATTATTGTCACTTGATTGGATCTTATTGAATAAAGCGATACAGGCTTGTATTGCAGAATGCAACATGCATGAGACGCGCATGCGCAGACGGACCGAACGTTAAGATCGACCTCGCCGGGTGTTTGCGCTAGCTTAAGGTTTGTACTGTGAAGTGAAGTTTGGACTAGGTGTTTAGATGCACTTTCATAATGTGTAAAGTGTAGGTATGGTGGTCGGCTGCGGATATAAATACATTTTACACGGATAAATGTACTTTAAATGTACTGTAATGGATGCACTTATAAGTTAATTGCCCATATTTGGTAACGGTGTCGACCAAATCAACCTCTTATAGGTGTGTTACAAAGAGACAAACGTAATAGTGGTATTCCTGCTAAAGAATGAAACCTTAACTATTTTAAATGGATTTAAACGCGCACCTGCTAATTAGGTCACTAGGAAAGCACGCAAATGACGCTTTACGATGACGTCTCTGTCCGTCTGTCGTTCCACCGGCGTTTGTCCACTTCAATACAGTTGCTGAAATGCCGGATCTATTGCGTCTGTCTGTCTGTCAGCTCGTCCATACACCATTTCACATCTTTTTCCCAAAACCGTCTCATGCAACAGGGCGTACAGATTTCAGATCAAATGCAAATCTAAACGTCTGACATTTTGTCAGAATGATGAGCCAGCTAGTTAGACCAGGCATAGATGAACAGAGCGATAGATTTGAAGAGATTGGGTGGGAGAAGTTTCTGCATAGGAGTGATTGTGAGTGTATTAATGATACACTGCATTGTACTGGATAATAATTAAATGTCTCGCAACCCCCCCCCCCCCCCCCCCCCATCTCCCCTTGTCCCCCTGACCCTCTGTCCCTCATTGTGTGTGTGTGTGTGTGTGTGTAGCCCCTGCCCAGAGAGGACCATGAGTGCCCCTTCCTCCCAGAAGGTTGTGCTGAAAAGCACCACCAAGATGTCACTGAACGAGCGGTGAGACGAGACACCACTGCCCCCCCTACCCCCCCCTGGGTTGGCCATGTGCCCCCCAGCCCACCGGCCTGGCCGTGCAGCCCTGGACCACAGATAGATGGGCAGAGAGCGCAAGAGAGAGAGAGAGCATGGTGGGGGATCTGTGACTCTGTACAGCAAACACACTTGGTGCAGCTCTGAGGTCGTATTGGAGTCCCTCCTCTGGAGAGGCAGGGGTTCAGTGGTGAGCATGCAGGTGTGGTGAGGGGGTGGGGGACAGAGGGGCTGGGGAGGAGTTAAGATGATGCCCCTGTGTATGGGGAGATGCCGCAACTCTGCAGTGTGACAGTGCTTGATGTTTGACTGGTGATTGACAGTTGGTTTGGCCCAGCACAACACAGACTTGCAGGTGGAGTTGAGCCTTGGCTGGCTTAATTATGAGTATGGTGGGCAGGTTTTAAAGAACTAGAACCTGGTTCTCGTCCACAGGGAGACCAGCGTGTCAGCTGTGCAGTCGGTGGATGGTGTCATGTTGTACCGGTCAAGAAGTGTTGTGGTGTTTTCCCATCATGAGTCATGTGGACCGAAGCCCTCTGGAGCAGTGCTGGGGGAGCCTGGTGAAATAATTCCCATTGATAGGGAGTAGACTGCGCGCGCGCTCTCAGACTGTAGCATCTCCCACGTGTTCCACATCAAGGGCAACATGTCAGCTTCCCCTGCTTAGGGTCGCATTTATTCAATTTGGAGGTGGTTAGCTCAAGCTTACAAATTTAGTAAAGAAAATTGTTGGCTTTCACACTCCGTCTCATGTGCAGGGACAGACCGAGTGACTTTGTACAGTTCTGGAAGGCCCAGTGGTCTGTGTTGGCCGGTGTTTGTTGGCTGTACAGGGAGGAGGACGTTCCACTTGAAATTTAGTTCCCCTCAAATGTAGCGTCCCTGCAGACCTGCCCGTCTCCTGTGTGGTGCTGGTCCGGAGTCGCAGCCATGTGCTCACACTCTCTCGCTCTCCCTCTCCCCAACTGCACTGTGTTAAACAGTACTAGACTATCACCCCAACACCTGTAGCTCAATACACGGCGCCTCTCTCCTCCCGCGTCGCATGACGGGGGGCCCTGCACTGCTGTAGGGCAGGAAGCCAGTGAGATTTCTCTGACAGTCTATTTTATTGGCCCGTTTTGTTTTTAATGACTAGCCGCCCAGCCCTATTGGGGACGTGACTCACGGTCCCCAGTGTAAGAGACTGGGTGGCTGATGGGATGCTGCAGCCCTGGGCCCCCTCCTCCTGTCCCTCACTCCACCAGTAGAGGGTGGGTGTCGGGGTGGGGCCTGTAAGAGGCCATTGCTCACCTCCTGTGTTTTTTTTTTTTCTTCCCCCCCCCCCTTTAGT
Source organism: Amia ocellicauda (assembly GCF_036373705.1). Lineage (NCBI taxonomy): Eukaryota > Metazoa > Chordata > Actinopteri > Amiiformes > Amiidae > Amia > Amia ocellicauda. Next base: position 22,763,715 of record NC_089863.1, read on the forward strand.
CTCTGCTCTCTTCTCCTCCTGCTCTCTGCTCTCTTCTCCTCCTCCTCCTCCTCCTCCTCCCTCCTCTGTTTTCACTTTTTTTTTTTATTTTATGGTGTTGAGAAATGCACAAAGAAAAGGTTTCCTTCCCCCCCAAATAAACAAGGTGTTGGGGGTGAATCCAGGGCTAAAGACCCAGAGGAGGAAGACCGTGACGGGGGGAGGAAGAGGAAATCGCACTCAAACTAAATGATTATGGGGAAGGACGTAGCGCCGCAGAATCGGCCATTTCCTGCTCCTGTTTGTTTTTGTTTTTGTCCTTTTTCTTCCTCCTCCTCTGGGTGGATGGTGTGTTTGAAATGATTTTGCTTTGAAACTCCCCTCCCTGCTCCCCACCCCCCCTCCCCTCCACCTCTCCCTCCCTCCATCTCTCTTCCCTCCCCCAAGCTTCACTAACATGCTGAAGAACAAGCAGGCCGGGGCAGGCCTGGGCCGGGCCACCCTGCAGCAGCAGCAACAGGCCAGCGCCCGCAACCGCCGCCTGGCACAGCAGATGGAGAACCGGCCGTCAGTGCAGGCCGCCCTGCAGCTCAAACAGGTGAGTGCCTGGAGTCGAGGGTGTGGTTGGAGTGGGTTTACAGTGGGCTTCATTGGTGTCTTGTGCTTTTCTCCCCATCAGAGTCTGAAGCAGAGGCTGGGGAAAAGCAACATCCAGGCCCGCCTGGGTCGGCCCCTGGGACCCCTGATGAGGGGCGGGCCACCCGGCCGCGGGTTCCCCATGGCGGGGCTGCGAGGGATGCCACGGGGGGGCCTCAGGGGCCGGGGAGGCCGAGGGGGGCCCATGAGAGGAGCCATGACTCTCAGAGGTGAGTCCTGTCCACTACACTACTTTCCTGTCCTCTTCTGTCCCATCCCGTCCTGTAATATCGACTGAATACCTCATCCCCCTCTTTCAGGTATGGGGCCGATGCGCGGCCGAGGAGGGCCCACCCGCCTGGGCATGAAGAGGGGCCTGAGACAGCGAGGGGGCATGCTGGGCCGCGGGGGGCCACTAATGGGCCGAGGAGCCGGGCCGGGCCGACCAGGCATGGGTGGCAAAGGTGAGCAGGGACCTCAGCACTGTGCTCAGATATCCAGGACTCTCTTGACTTAGGCTGGTCTGATGCCTCTCTCTCTCTCTCTCCCCCCTCTCTGGCTCAGGTTTGGGTCTGCGTGGCCGCGGCGGGTTCGGGGGCAGGGGTCGTGCCCGGGGGCGCGGCCGGGGCCGAGGGGTCGGCCGCCCTGTGGTGACCCGTGAGCAGCTGGACAACCAGCTGGACGCCTACATGTCCAAGACCAAGGGACACCTGGATGCCGAGCTGGACGCCTACATGGCCCAGGCCGACCCAGACGGCACCGAGTGACCCATCATCGACCCACCCTGGACTGCACGCCCAGAGCGCGCAAGAGACTGACAGACTGACGCACTGACTGCAGTGTCCGGCGACTCACCCGACTGACACACTGACTGACTGGCCGCGGTGTCCAGTGACCCCCGACACACACCCGTGCATTTGGACCTTAATAAACGCAAGGAGACGGACGGACGAGGGCCGCACTGGAACACTCGCCTGCCTGCCAGCCAGCTGGGGCATTCTGGACACATGCTCCCAATTATCATTACTACTACACTGTCAGGCCACTGACAGACATTTGCATGAGATTGTTACTGCAGTCGTCTTTTACCCTGTTAATAGTGACACACAATCCTCAACTCAGATTGGACCTTTTTTTGGGGGGGCTGCCCAGTTTTAAAACCTCTTGCCCCTCAGCCTCTGCTTCTTGTGATACTCTTATTAGGATTACCCATTTTTTATTTTGGTCTCCTGCTGCATGTTTTTATTTTATTCGAAAGGGTTTTAATCCTCTGTGTGCGAGGGTCTGGCTGTTGGGTGGGGGGGCTGAATGCTCCACTTTCACCCATTGCTCTGTGCGTTTCTAGTTGACATTGGTCGAATTAATTTGAGTCCTTAATGGAATAAATATTTGCTCTGTATTTTACAGCTGGTTAACGTGTAATCTGTTACATTAAGGAAATGGTTTAATTTGACGGGTTTCCCTCGAGCCACAGTTGGCAGGGTGGTCTGGCAGCTACAGGAACCTGTTGGTGTCCATTTCCCTTCCCGCTGAGTCTCCCCTGACTAGACGCTTCCCCCCCCCCGACTTGGATTTCTATCAGGATCAATGTAAAGGTAAAGAAAAAGGGTCCTAAAGACAAACCCTGATATGAAGGGTTCATTAATTGGAAAAATAAAATGTTCCGTGTTCTCTACAGAAGACTGCAACAATAGGTCTGAGCATTTTTATTTTATTTTTTATTTTATTGTTAATAAAAAGTTTGTATTAAGGAGTATTGGGTGTATTTGTGTGTTCTGGAAGTTTCCATTCCAGCATCCAACGGAACCACTCTCCGGAGCAATTGCCAGTCATTCTGATTGTCACTATGGCTCAAACATTCACAGGAAGGTAATTAGGCAGGATAGAGGGAGACATCTGCAGAGTCGGTCAATCTGGGTGGCTCACGGCTCGCTGAGTGGTTGCCCAGGCTCAGAGGTCAGTGTGCGTCTCTGCTGACCCCTCTCTCCCCCAGCACTCAACCTGCAGGCACCGCTTCCTTTATAGCTTAGTCCACCTGTTCCTCCTATCATTACTGTAACAGCACAGTTACTACAGACCCTGAATGTCCAGCATAGACTGTATTATTAAAGTTCACAGGCTGCTTCTGTTGACGTAACGTAAGGTTGAAGATGTCTGTGGTTCTGTAGATGAAATTAATCTACCTGAGCTGTATAGATCTATAGCTGCGACTCAGTCGCACTTTCAACACAAAATCATAAATGTTTTCCATTTATCAGGGTGACTTCATTATTTATTATTATACTGTACTGTAAGAATAACACAACTCACAGGGGGGTCTCTATCACTGTCTTTCGTCGGACTGGTGTGATGTTCATGTCTCTGCCACACGGTGTCAGTATTGCAATGAGGAATCTGCTAATAGGAGAAATACATGGATCAATGTGCTCTAAGTTCCTCTTCCCTCTCCTCCTTCTCCCTGCCCTGTATTCCTGTCTCTCTATTCCTCTCTTTCTCTTCCCTTCCCTCTTCTACACCTGACATGGATTTACACACTGATTGACACATTGACTGACTGACTGACTGACTGACAGACGCACTGACTAGCATCCTCCTGTCTCAGTGTTGCTCGACTCTTATTGTAATATTTGTCAGCGGTGCAGTTTTTGTCCAGGCAGAAGCACAGGTTCGGGGCCGGCTGACCGCAGTGACCACAGCTCAACACTCTTACTGGGAAGACACCCCCACTCCCCTGACTGTTTCCATCCAGACAGAGAGAGCCACATCCATACCCCTATCCCACTGGGAGCAGGACTCTGGCCAGAGGAACCAAGAAGAACCAACAGTGCAGGTATGTCTTGTGAGTGGAGGGTAGAGACAACACAGGGCCCTGTACACAATCCTATACACTCACCTAAAGGATTATTAGGAACACCATACTAATACTGTGTTTGACCCCTTTCGCCTTCAGAACTGCCTTAATTCTACGTGGCATTGATTCAACAAGGTGCTGAAAGCATTCTTTAGAAATGTTGGCCCATATTGATAGGATAGCATCTTGCAGTTGATGGAGATTTGTGGGATGCACATCCAGGGCACGAAGCTCCCGTTCCACCACATCCCAAAGACGCTCTATTGGGTTGAGATCTGGTGACTGTGGGGGCCAGTTTAGTACAGTGAACTCATTGTCATGTTCAAGAAACCAATTTGAAATGATTCGACCTTTGTGACATGGTGCATTATCCTGCTGGAAGTAGCCATCAGAGGATGGGTACATGGTGGTCATAAAGGGATGGACATGGTCAGAAACAATGCTCAGGTAGGCCGTGGCATTTAAACGATGCCCAATTGGCACTAAGGGGCCTAAAGTGTGCCAAGAAAACATCCCCCACACCATTACACCACCACCACCAGCCTGCACAGTGGTAACAAGGCATGATGGATCCATGTTCTCATTCTGTTTATGCCAAATTCTGACTCTACCATCTGAATGTCTCAACAGAAATCGAGACTCATCAGACCAGGCAACATTTTTCCAGTCTTCAACTGTCCAATTTTGGTGAGCTTGTGCAAATTGTAGCCTCTTTTTCCTATTTGTAGTGGAGGTGAGTGGTACCCGGTGGGGTCTTCTGCTGTTGTAGCCCATCCGCCTCAAGGTTGTACGTGTTGTGGCTTCACAAATGCTTTGCTGCATACCTCGGTTGAAACAAGTGGTTATTTCAGTCAAAGTTGCTCTTCTATCAGCTTGAATCAGTCGGCCCATTCTCCTGTGACCTCTAGCATCAACAAGGCATTTTCGCCCACAGGACTGCCGCATACTGGATGTTTTTCCCTTTTCACACCATTCTTTGTAAACCCTAGAAATGGTTGTGCGTGAAAATCCCAGTAACTGAGCAGATTGTGAAATACTCAGACCGGCCCGTCTGGCACCAACAACCATGCCACGCTCAAAATTGCTTAAATCACCTTTCTTTCCCATTCAGACATTCAGTTTGGAGTTCAGGAGATTGTCTTGACCAGGACCACACCCCTAAATGCACTGAAGCAACTGCCATGTGATTGGTTGGTTAGATAATTGCATTAATGAGAAATTGAACAGGTGTTCCTAATAATCCTTTAGGTGAGTGTACAATATCAGTGAGCGAATTAATGTCTGTCCACTGTGCTGTATTGTGTATAGGGGTAGTTCGAGAGAACGAGGGATGGGGAGAGAGAGAGAGAGGGATGGAGAGATTTTTAATCCTGAAATTTCATTGAGAGAGTAGAAATAGATTGAATTGAGAGAGGGGGTAGGGGGGGGAGAGAGCAAGAGACCTCATTGGAATTATCAATTTATTTTATTCGCCAGCCAATGGGAGGCCGTGGGGGCGGGGCCAGGACGGCTGAGAGAGAGAGAGAGAGAGAGAGAGAGAGAGAGAGAAGTTCGTGGGGAGCGCAACTGTACGACGGCGGAGGCGTGCGGAACAGCGAGACATTTCCATTGAGGGTTCAGATTTGTTATTTTACTTTTTTAAATATATATAATAATTCACGTTCTCCATTTTTTGTATGATCTGGGGGGATGCGAGAGATCTGGAGCATCGCCGTGCCGCTATGACCAATAATGCAACAATAATGTGACAATAACGTGTCAATGATGTGAATACTAGTTGCAGCAGATGTGTCGAGTCCCTGCAGTTGCTACACTTCGCGACATTGATCTGGGAGCGATATAAAGACTGGCCGAGAGAGAGAGAGAGAGAGAAGAAGAACAAAAATAGACCACAAAAGGAAAACCGAAATACACTCACACACAGAGAGAGATAGGGGAGGAATACCACGGAAGGACTGAAGGGAAATAGAAAACGATTGAAAAAGCGGAATATTCCTTTCTTTTTTCTTTTTTTTTGTATTTTGAATTTTTTGACAAGGATTCCATACAAAACCTGCGCTGGAGAGAGAGAGAGAGAGAGGCGGACAGACACACAGACTGAGACGGAGTTGAATGTGACCTGTCGGACTGACTGCATTTTCTATTATTATTATTATTATTATTATTATTATTATTATTATTATTATTATTATTATCATTATTATCAAGAAAAGGCGACTGGATTGCGTGTGTTGAGTGTCAAGAACTGCGCTGATTGAGCCGAGAGACACGGACTGCCAGCACTGGCCAGAGAGAGGGTCACAGGGCTGAGACTGGGCGTGAGGGACAGACAGGGAGGGTGAGACAGGTGAGAAGGTGGGAGACGGGGAGAGAGAGCGAGAGAGAGAGGGAGAAAGGGTGGAAGAGGGAGTGAGGGGTGGAGGGGGGTAGTAGACGTGGGTTGGGGGGGGGGCAGAGGTGTGTGGTTGCCCGGGGCGGCGCTATGTTCCCAACCCAGAGTCAGCTCTCCTTTATCGGACCCCCATAGGATCCTCCTCCTTCCCTCCCTCCATCCCTTCATCACCCCCCTGCTCCTCCTCTTCCTGTCCCTCCATCTCTCCATCCCTACTTCCCTCTCCCCCATCCTAGTCAGTGTGTTCGTTTGTCTGTCAGTGTGTCAGTGTGTTTGTGTGTCTGTCAGTGTGTCAGTCAGTCAGTGTGTCAGTCTGTCACTGTGTCAGTCTGTCAGTACTGTAATTGTAATGTCAGTTATGGATTCTGCCCCCACAGTAGGCCGTGATCAAGGCCGTCAGCGAGACTGTATGTCCGTGGAGGGGGTAGGGGTGGTTTTGGGACTGGGGGGCGAGGAGGAACAGAAGGACAAGGGCGGAGGCGTGGGAGTGGGACTGGGGCTGGGACTGGGAGTGGGAGTGGGAGTGGGCGTCCTTTCCTCCCCCTGCGATCCCCTCTGTGGTCTCTCCCACCCCCTGCCTCCTCTGTATCCTGGGCCCAACCACTCCAACCACATGGGGGTGGGGCTGGGCCTAGCGGGACTGGGGGGGGGCTCCCTGATTCTGGAGCGTCTGAACGGTGCCCCCGCCTCACCAACCCCTTCACCCCCTAGGCTGCCCACCCAGCGCTCACTCAGCCCCCAGCCAATCAGACACACCCTGCGGCCGGGCAGATCCGCCCGATTGGGCAGCCAGCTCAGCCTGTGCGAGAGCAACCGTGACAGAGACTACAGGGACAGCTACCGAGACCTTTACAGAGACAGGGACATTTATAGAGATCGAGATAGAGACAGAGACTTGTATAGGGACAGGGAGAGGGACATTCACAGAGACAGGGACCTGTACAGGGACAGGGACAGGGAGAGGGACATTCACAGAGACAGGGACCTGTACAGGGACAGGGAGAGGGACATTCACAGAGACAGGGATGCTTTTCGAGACAGGGACCTTTACAGGGAGCGGGGCATCCCCGGGGGCGGGTACAAGCCCCACAGGCAGCCCAGCCCCCTGCTGTGCCGGCGGGACAGCAACCCGTTCACCGAGATTGCGCTGAGCTCCTGCAAGTACAGTGCGGGGGGCATGAAACCACTCAGCTGCCTCAGCACCTCCCGCAGGAACCTGATCGAGCCAGAGGCCGAGGGGCAGGGGCAGGCTGGGGCAGGAGGAGGGCAGGGGGCACTGCCGCTGGGGCAACCAGCACAGCCGCAGCCGACGCAGAGCTCCCAGCAGCAGTTCGGCGGACCGGCGCTGCCCGAGCCACCACAGATCGTCATCTCCTCGCGGGACGAGCTCCACTTCGCAGGAGAGGGGGAGGGGCAGGAGGAGGCAGAGGGGGCGGGGCATGGGGAGTCGGGAGGAGCTTCGGTGGTGTCCTCCCCTTCCCACCACAACCACCAGCCCGCCCTAGCCGGTGGCGGCGGGCTGTCCCGGGCCGGGGGGACGGGCTCTCCGTGCTCCTCCTCCTCCTTCAAGGCCCCGCCCCCCCAGCGCCCTCCCCCTCCGCCACACTCCCACCACCACAAGCGCAAGACGCAGAGCATCGGGTACCGGCTGGGCCACCGGAGGGCGCTGTTCGAGAAGAGGAAGCGGCTCAGCGACTACGCGCTCATCTTCGGCATGTTCGGCATTGTCGTCATGGTGATCGAGACCGAGCTGTCCTGGGGGGTCTACAGTAAGGTGAGTGAGAGCTGGGGTGTAGGGGGCAGAGTGTGTGACTCACTGTCTATCCTGAGGATGAGGAGGGTGACGATGATTTGTGGTAGTGGTGGGCGTGTGGTTATTGTAATTAGTAGTTGTAGTTTGTGCAATTATTACTACTGTTACTCTGCTCCCTGTCTCTCCCTCTGTCTCTCCATCTCTTCCTGTCTCCTTCTCCCTCTCTCCCTCTCTCCCTGTCTCTGTGGAGAGACAGTCTGCCAGGATGGATCTCTGTTTAGGGCCTGATAGCGATCCAGTTTGTTTTGGGCTTTAGTTTAGTTATTCCAATATTCCAAATAACAGTTTTCTATTTGTGTCACAGTGTGCTCAGCTCTGATTGGCTCTGTGTGTCACAGTGTGCTCAGCTCTGATTGGCTCTGTGTGTCACAGTGTGCTCAGCTCTGATTGGCTCTGTGTGTCACAGTGTGCTCAGCTCTGACTGGCTTTCTATTTTTCAGGTAGGAACAGAATTTTAGTGCTCTTTTTAGGGTTTTAAATAGCAGTGGGAAAAGGCCTAATTCAGCCCTACATCCATTGTTTGGTGTTTTACATTGTACCTGTAATATATTTCTGCAGAACTCAACATGTAGTTTCTTCTGGGTGTTTTTCTCACTTCCATATAACATAATGGGTTGGATAACTGAAAAATCATGCTTTTTGTTTTCTTCATGTTCACTACCGTGATATGGATTTAATTACATTATAAACTTTACCCCCTACACCACTTAGGTAGTAATCTATAATAGAGACCCTCATGCCACATGGTATCAAAAGCTTTTTTGAAAGCAATGAAACAGGTTCATATTTTCCCTATGTTTTTTCAGCGGACATGTTTGTCTATTAGGGTGTGTAGGGTGTAAATATGATCTGTAGTGTGGGCTAAGGAAGGCCAGTTTCCGGGCATTAAATGATGCTGCAGAACACCTTCCCCAGGTTATTGCTCTCACAGATGCCCCAGGGGTTATTGGGGTCCAATTTGTCTCACCAGAATAAACAGCTGGAGCAGGGCCAGATGTGATTTTTCAGGGTGGTGAAATATCTTTCCAAATATCTCCATATTGGAGGACCGATTCCCCTGGTTTTGATGGATTTAAATGTTTCCCGTTTCCCCTGACTGCTTGTGTTAATGGACTCGAAGTCAGTTTCTCCTGGGTGCAGTGTTTTGATCGAAATGTTCATTTGTAATGTCGTAAATCTCTCTGTCTCTCTTTCTCTGTGTCTCTCTCCCTCTCTGTCTCTGTCTCACTCTCTCTTTCTCTTTGTGTCTCCCTCACTCCATCTCTCTCTCTGTCTCTCTCTCTCCAAACTCTCACTCTCTCTCCCCCTGCCACTCTCTCCTCCCTCTGCCTCTCAGTTGTGTCTTCCTGTCACTGTCGATCTGCATCTGCACCTCTGTCTCACTTTATTGGAGCAGTGGGCAGGAGGGTGCTGGTGTATCATTGAAAAAGAACCGAAAGAAAAGAAGAAAGAACGGATGTAGAACAAACGAGTGTCGGGAGGAAATAAAAGGCAGGGAAACAAATGGAGCCCCCAGTACATTGTCAATCTGTCAGTAGAGAAGAGAGGGGGGACTCTCTGTTTGGGGCCTGATAGTGATCCAGTTCACTGTGGGATTGGGTTTCTGTGTCCCAATGATCCAGAGAGGAAGTTTTAATGTGTTTTATAATCGGGGCGACCCAGATGGCTGAGGGGACTATTTACTGGGGTGAGCTCAGAGTTTGGCAGGGCCTGGTTTGTGTTACCCTCCTTGAGGTGTGTCCAGAACTCCAGACACACTAATGGTCAGGCCCAGTTAGGTGTAGTGTGTGCTGTGGTCCAGGGTGGTGCTGCTCAGAGTGAAGTGGTCTCTACTTTCCTGAGATCTGGGCTTTTTTTAATTTGACCATTGTTTTGGTCTTTTTTAGGTTCCCTGCCAGGGCCCGGGTCTGACAGTCCTGGTCCAGCAGGGCCCGGTTCTGCTGCAGACCCTGTTCTGTGGGCGACAGCAGGACCAGGTCATCTGCATAGAGCAGGAACATAAAAGTGCTTTATTGGATGACAAGAATAAGTATTGCCAAAGCATTAGTGACAGATGTCAAAGATGTCTCCCTCTCTGGCCCAGTGTGTCAGTCAATCAGTCGGTGTGTCAGTCAATCAGTCGGTGTGTCAGTCAGGCAGTCAGTCAGTGTCAGGCAGTCTGTCAGTGTGTCAGTCAGTTATTGTATCAATCAGTCAGTGTTTACAGATAAACACAGAAAATTATTATTGTGATGGTGCAGCACACTCTCTGTGTGTGTGTGTGTGTGTGTGTGTGTGTGTGTGTTCCCATGGTAACAACATCTCCATGGTGATGATGGAGGTGTGTGATTGGCTGACAATGTTCTGTTCTCAGATGCCCCTCCCCTGCCAGACACAGTCTCACACATACAGAACAAACTGATGTCACTGATTAAACAGTTAATATGAACGAATACGATGATAGTGTGTCTGTGTGTCTCTGTGTCTGTCCGACTTGTAGCCGAAAGAGAGACAGAGATAGCGAGAGAGAGGCGGGGAGAGAAAGGCAAGGAAAGAAAGAGGGAGAGACTGAAGACTTTGAGACTCTCTGTCTCAGTGCAGTGTCTGGGGTGAGGGGGCAGGGAAGGTCTGAACAGCTGGTACTGACAGCTGAGCAATACAGGCACATGGTGACACACCCTCACCAATATGGCCGACCCCCACTGCAGGTCATGGATTCTTAGGGTGGGTGTGAAAACTATATATTAGACAAACTGACTGATGGATCATGGACACAAACAAACACACACACACACACACACACACACACACACACACACACACACACACACTTGCACTCACTCACTGACATACTGACTGATACACTCACTCATACTTATTCTGATACACACACACACTGTGGGGGTCAGTGTGTGTGTGTGTGTGTCAGTCAGCTGTCACTTGTGAAATGTCAGGACTGCAGAGACAGAGACAGACAGAGACACTTAGACAGACCCCCAGTCACAGTACTATACTGACCTGCACTAATACCCCAGCTGTCCACTGAAAATAGAAGGGGAGGAGAAAGAGGTGTGTCTGTATGAGTGAGTGTGTGTGTGTGTGAGTGAGTGCGTGAGTGTATGTGAGTGTGTGAGTGTGTGAGTAGCATTATTTCTAATATCCCTCTCCCTTCTCTACCTTGCCTGCCCCCCTCGCTGTAACTGGGAGTGTATTGGCATCTGTGAATAATTCAAGAGCTTCTCGGACAATTATTAACTACCTCTTCTCCTTTTCCTCAATCTCTCTCTCGCTCGCTCCCTCCTTTTTTCTCTCTGGCTCTCCCTCTCCCCCTCTCGCACTCTGTCACTCTCTCTCTATCTGCTTGTCTCCCTCCCTCTGTATTTCTGTGTGTGTCTGTGGCCGGGTTTCGGTTTGTGTCACTGTGCATCTGTGAGTGTGTTTTGTTATTGTATTTATTCTGTTCTGTTTACTGTCTCTTTAAATACTTTTGAAACACTGGTTGTACACTTGTCATGCCAATAAAGCTCAGTTTGAATTTGTGTGAGTGTGTATGAATGCCTCTGTCCCCTACGAATACACCTTAATTTATTCATTCATACATTCATGCATCTTGAATTGTATATTGCTGGTTCAGCTCCTTTGAAAGCAGTGTGGAACAGTGTGGTTTAGTGGTCAGTGCTCTGGAGCAGAGGGTCGTGGGTTCCATCCCAGCTGGGGGACACTGCTGCTGTACCCTTGAGTACGGCACTGTACCCAGAATGCTCCAGAACAAGCCCTGCTGTATAAATGAGTGATTGTATGTAATAATGTGATTCAGTGTAACAATTGGATGGCGCCCTGGATAAGGGTGTCTGCTAAGAAATACTGTAATCATTACTGTGTGAGCCACATTTACTCACAGACTCATTCTCTCTCTCTCTCTGTCCCTCAGAGTTCAATGTTTTCTCTGGCGCTGAAGTGTCTGATCAGTTTGTCCACCCTCATCCTTCTGGGACTGATCATCGCCTACCACGCACGCGAAGTACAGGTGAGACTGACGCACTGGACACAACACGCCTGACACGTTGATATGCCTGGTCATTATAGGGGCCAGACTGGAGCCAGCGCTGTGTGGACTATAGTGGAGTGGAGTATAGTATAGTATAGGGGCCCGGACTATTTCTGTATTTATTTCCTGTTTAGATTTGAGAGGGGAATTTAATTTTCAGTGGATTCAAATATTATCGGCCAGGAACTCAGAGCTGTCCCCCCCACCTGCCTCCCTCTTCCCTCCTCTCTCTCTCTCTCTCAGTGCCAGTGTGCATTTGGAGGTGGCTGAGTGTTGGCAGTTAATCCCCCGGGTCTCTTCCTGCCTCCCCTTCATCCCCCCCCTTCCACAGCCAGGGGACATTATAGATTAAGTTGGCGTGATAGATGGGGGTGTCATCTCTCTCTCTCTCTCTCTCCTCCCGTGAATGTTTCTAATTGGACAAGCTCAGCTGGCTGTGTCTGTGTGCAGAGAGAGCAGGATCGAGCACAGGGCAGGGGGGCAGGTGGTGTGTTGACACTGACACACTGAGACAAACTGAGACACACCGAGACACTGAAACCTCTACACACTGAGACGCACTGAGACGCACTGAAACAAACTGAGACACAGTGGGACACACTGAGACATACAGACACACCGAGACACACTGGGACACTGGGACACTGGGTTTTAATTTATTGTATTTTTGGAATAAATTAATCTTTGGGTTTTTCTGCTTCAATAAAGACACCGTTACAAATCAAAATCTCTCCATCCTCCCTCCCCCCTCTCTCTCTCCCCCCTCTCTCTCAGATTAGACAGATTAGCGTCCCTAATGGAATTTTAATTATTCATCAAACCTCAGAAACTCGTCTCAAACACAGATGCGGGGCAGTGGGGGGGAGGGGGAGCAGATTAATATCAGATCGCCGCTGGGGTCCTGCGATGATGGCAGATGAAAGGGGACACACGCACACTCACTCAGTCTGTCATCTTCTGCATCTTCCTCCTCCCCACTGCCTCTCTCCCTCCCCCTCTCCTGCCCCCCCACCCTCTCTCTCTCTGTCTCGCACACCGGGGATGTTAATTAGTAATGGTTGATGTGGCAAAAACCACCATGAAGAGGCCAGGACAGGATGAGACACAAAGACATAAAGACACACTGGGACACAGAGACACACTGAATCACTGGCACCCTGAGACACTGACAGACTGACAAACTAACTGTGCCTCTTCACTCACTCCCTCCGTCCCTCCTCACCCCTCCCTCCCTCCAGCTCTTCGTGATTGACAATGGGGCGGACGACTGGCGCATCGCAATGACGATGGAGAGGGTGCTCACCATCGCGCTGGAGCTGCTGGTGTCGGCCATCCACCCGGTGCCCGGCGAGTTCCGCTTCCGCTGGCGTGCCCGGCTGGCCTTCTCGTACGCGCCGTCACTGGCCGAGGCGGACGTGGACATCGTGCTGTCGGTGCCCATGTTCCTGCGGCTGTACCTCATCGCGCGCGTCATGCTGCTGCACAGCAAGCTCTTCACGGACGCCTCCTCACGCAGCATCGGAGCGCTCAACAAGATAAACTTCAACACGCGCTTCGTCATGAAGACCCTCATGACCATCTGCCCCGGCACCGTGCTGCTCGTCTTCAGCATCTCACTGTGGATCATCGCCGCCTGGACCGTGCGGGTCTGCGAGAGGTGAGAGGGGAAGAGGGGTGGCGTGTCATGTGCAGGGTGTGGAAGTGTGAGAGTATGTCTCCTCCCTCTGTTTCTCTCTCTCTCTCCCTCCCCACTTTATTTTCATGTTTACCGGTATCATCTCTTTGTTTGAGTGATAGGGAGAGCTTATCTGAGTGAGTGGGACTTATATTTGTGGATGGGAGGGGTTTTGCCAGTGTGTTTGGGAAGTGCTTGCTGGAGTTAGTGGGAGGAGCGTTGTCCACATGCATGGGAGGAGCTTTGTTTGATTGAGTGGGAAGAACTTACCTTGAATGAGTGGGATGGGCTTACCTGGGTGAGTGGGAGGGGGCTTATATGTGTGAATGGGAGGTGCTTGTCTGGGTGAGTGGGAAGAGCTTGCTGCAGTTAGTGGGAGAAGCTTTGTCCACATGCGTGAGAGGAGCTTTGTCCGCATGCTAGTTAGAGAACCAATGGCAAACTGTGATCACAATATGGTTAGCTTTGAGGCATTCTTTCAAAAAACAAGGTCCAAGTCTAAAACAAGGGCCTACAATTTTAGAAAAGCAAACCTTGAAGGTATGAGGCAGCACTGGAGCACATTGGATACAGATTCGGTTGAAAATGGATGGGTATATTTTAAGAATATACTACTTGAGGCTCAGGAGAAATTTGTACCAAAACTTAGCAAATTGAGGAACAAAAAACATTGGCCAAAATGGTTTAATAGAAGTATGCAAAAAAATATAAAGACAAAGAAAATGTTGTATAGCGCATACAAAAGGATGGAGATGAAACAAAATACATAGAATATGTTGAGCTGCAAAGAGATCTTAAGAAAGGGATCAGGAAAGCAAAGAGGGAAATAGAAAGAAACATAGCTCTTGGAGCTCAAACCAATGCAAAGAACTTTTTTCAATATTACAACAGCAAGTGGTCAATAAAGGAGGAAGTGAAACAGATAAAGGGCAAACATGGAAGTATCTTGGAAAACGAACAAGATGTGGCACATATTCTAAATGAGTATTTCACAGAGGTTTTTACAAAAGTAAAAACAGATGACATGCCACAGGTTGACAATCAGTCCAGTCAAACCCTAAGAGAGATCAGGATAAATGAGGAGGAGGTACTAAAGGGACTAGCAGAATTAAAAACAAACAAATCACCTGGGCCAGATGGGATATTTCCAACAGTACTTCAAGAAATGAGGGAAATTATTTATAGGCCGCTAACTCGATTATTCCAAATGACACTTAGAACAGGGGATGTGCCAACTGACTGGAAGACAGCAAATGTCATACCAATCCACAAGAAAGGGGACAAAACTGAGCCAGGAAATTACAGACCAATCAGTCTCACCTGCATCACCTGTAAAATGTTGGAAAAAATGATTAGACAGAAAATAGAGGCGCATCTCAATGAAAACCATATTCTCGGAGATAGTCAACATGGGTTTAGATGAGGCAGATCATGTCTTACTAATTTATTAGAATGTCTTGAACATGCAACTGCAGCTGTAGATCACGTGAAAGCATATGATATGATATACTTAAATTTTCAAAAAGCTTTTGATAAGGTTCCACACCAAAGACTGATCCTCAAATTGGAAGCTGTAGGCATTCACGGTAATGTAAGTAGATGGATTATGAACTGGTTGATGTCTAGGAAACAGAGGGTGTCGATTAGAGGAATCGCTTCTATCTGGAGTGAGGTTGTTAGTGGAGTTCCACAGGGATCAGTACTAGGGCCTTTGCTTTTACTAATCTATATTAATGATCTGGACTCTGGGATAGTTAGCAAACTTGTCAAATTTGCAGATGATACTAAAATAGGTGGCTCAGCAAACACAATCTTGGCAGCACAGGCTATTCAGAGGGACTTGGATAATATTCAGTTGTGGGCTGACACCTGGCAAATGAAATTCAATGTGGACAAGTGCAAGGTAATACATGCAGGTAACAAAAATGTCCACTATAATTACACTATGAGAGGTACAGATCTAGATGAAGTAACGCAAGAGAAAGACCTAGGAGTCTATGTGGACTCCTCACTTTCTCCATCCAAACAATGTGGGGAAGCAATAAAGAAGGCAAACAGAATGCTAGGGTATATTGTCAAAAGTGTAGAATTAAGAACAAGGGCAGTGATGTTCAGACTGTACAATGCACTACTTAGATCTCGTCTAGATACTGTGTACAGTTATGGGCTCCACACTTCAAGAAAGATATTGCTGCTCTAGAGGTGTTTCAGAGGAGAGCAACCTGACTTATTCCAGGTCTGAAGGGAATTTCCTACTGAGAGACTGAGGGAGCTGAACCTTTTCACCCTGGAACAGAGGAGACTACGTGGGGACTTGATCCAGGTCTTCAAAATCATGAAGGGCATCGACCACATCAAACCAGAGGAGCTTTTCCAGATCAGCAGGGACACACGCACCCGGGGACACAAATGGAAATTGGGCTTCAAGGGATTCAAGACAGAAAACAGGAGACACTTCTTTACACAGGGAGTAGTCACAATAAGTGAGAGGGGCTTGTCTGAATAAGTGGGATGGGCTTATACATATTGGTGGGAGGAGCTTTGTCCGCATGCATGGGAGGGATTTTGTTGGAGTGAGTTGGAGGGACTTACCTAAGTGAGTGGGAGGAGCTTGCCTGTACAGTGTTTCTTGTCTTTCTGACTAAGAGGACTGGCGACCTGCAGGGGAGGGTGCTGTCCGTCAGCGTGTTCATGACTGCTCTAAACCCACCTGTGTCACGGTTTCAGTTAGGGCTCCCTATTGGTCGCCTTTTTTAGTCTGTCATCACGGTGGGTCACTGGTTTCCATTAGTTTTTTAACATAACTGGTTTTCATTCTGGAATGTAGCTCAATAACAAAAACAGAGTATAATACATAAGTTATATAATAAGTTAATAAAGTTTATTTAAAAGTCAAAGTCCCTCCCTCTCTCCCTCCCTTCCTCTCTCTCTCTCTCTCTCAGATACCATGATGCCCAGGATGTGACCAGTAACTTCCTGGGTGCTATGTGGCTGATATCCATCACGTTCCTGTCCATCGGCTATGGGGACATGGTGCCGCACACCTACTGTGGCAAGGGGGTGTGTCTGCTCACAGGGATTATGGTAGGACCCCCGCTCTGTCTCTCTGTGTCTCTGTGTGTCCCTCTCTGTATGTGTGAGTGTGTGTGTCTTGTGTGTTTTGGCAGTCATTGTGTTACAAGTCTATATTCAGCTCACATCTGAGTCACTCATTCCTTTTAAGAACAAGTGAGAGAGAAAGAGAAGGAGAGATTCAGTGAGGGAGGGGGGAGGAAGACAGTAGGGGAAGGAGCTGGTACTCTCGTCTGTGTTTCTTCCTCTATCTTTTATTCTGTCTGTACCATTCTACCTTTCATGTTCTGAGTGAGAGATTCTGCAGACAAAAACGGAGAGGGAGAGAGTAATGAGTGTGTGTCTGAGAGAGAGAGTGAGAGAGAGAGAGAGGGGTGAAAGAGTGAGAGAGAGGGAGGGAGAGGGAGATCTGTGATTTCACTCTAAACTGTATGGCAATTACCTTCTATAGGTGGAATTCTCAGCCCTGTTGCCCGGGCAACGGTGAAGGCCAGCACTCCATTGGAATGTTCCATTGTACATGAAGGGGTGGGGTTCCAAAAATGCTATATTAATGGCCTCATCAATACAATACAATATAGTGCAGACAGTTGTTCACATGGTACAGCTGTTGAGCTCTATGCAAAAATGTTGTAGGGATTCATACTGGGGAGACAAATAATACTTTAATAATAAAAATAATAGTGGTCATAATAACTGTAATAGTCATAATAATAATAATAATAATATTGTTATGATCATTATTATTATAGTTGTTGTTCTGAGACTCCCTCTCCCTCCTCCCTTTCTCATTATCGCTCTATCTGTCTCCATCTGCTTCCTGCTTTTATCTCTCTGCTTCTTGTCTCTCTGTCTCGTTATCTCCTTCTCTCCTCTCCTATTATTATCGCTGTCACTCTGTCCCTCATTCCCTCTGTTCCTCCCTCCCTCTTCTGAGCCCTAGTCTGTCCCTATCATTCTTTCTTGGTCTGCTTATCTGAATAGACAGACAGACAGACAGACTGATAGATTGACACACATGTACTACTACTACTACTGCTTATAATACTGCTACCACTGCTGCTGCTACTACTAACACTAACACCGACACTGCGTGATGGTGACAGGAGCCGGTGTGTGAAAATGCTGCCGGCTGGTATTGTGCATTGTTAATTAAATTTCAGTTTTAAGCCTCAATCGTGTGACCATGGTAAATGAGTTTCCACCCTTATCTGCACTTCTGTTAATTACAGGCTCTCTCTTTCTCTCTCTCAGAGAAGCTAAATGTGTATTAACCTCTCCCTCCCTCTCTCCCTCTTTCCCCCATTCCTCCCTCCCTCTCCCTCGTTCTCTCTCCCTCTCACGTGCCATCCCCTTCTCTATCTACCTCTCTCCACCTCTCCCTCTCCCTCCTGCTCTCTCCCTCCCATCCTCTCCCTCTACTGCTTTCTCCTTCCCCTTCTCTATCTCCCTTCCTCCATCTCTCTCTCTCCCTCTCCCTCTCCCCCTCTCTCTCTCCCTCTCCCTCCCGCTCTCTCCCTCTCTCTCAGGGGGCAGGCTGCACTGCCCTGGTGGTGGCTGTGGTGGCCAGGAAGCTGGAGCTGACCAAAGCAGAGAAGCACGTCCACAACTTCATGATGGACACACAGCTCACTAAGAGAGTGAGAGCGGGAGAGGAAGAGGGAGGGAGAGGGTTGGGGAGGGATGGAGGTGGACAGAAAAGCCGGCCCATACATTTGGGCAGTGATTGTTGATTATTGACGATTGATCACTGAGGAAGGGCTGACAGGGGACGATGCGTGACTGTTGACCGCGATGCTTGTTGACCGTGATGACCGATGACCGTTTAGCGATTATTGGCGATGGATGACTGACTATTGGTTATCGATCACTGGCAGATCAAGAACGCAGCGGCGAATGTGCTGCGCGAGACCTGGCTGATCTACCGGCACACGCGGCTGCTGAAGAGGGTGGACCACGGCCGGGTCAGGGCCCACCAGAGGAAATTCCTGCAGGCCATCCACCAGTGAGAGAGACTGGGGGACAGAAAGGAGGGGACAGGAAGGTGGAAAGAGGGAGAGAGAGGGGGACAGATGGGGGGACAGAGAGAGGGGGAGAAAGATGGGGAACAGAAAGGGGGACAGAGATAGGGGGATAGATGGGGTACAGAGGGTGGGGAGGAGAGATGGGGACAGAGGAAGAGAGGGGGACAAAGAGGGAGGGAACAGACAGTGGGTGAGAGAGAGAGAAGGAAGAGGGGACAAAGAGTGGGACAGATTGGGGGACAGAGAGAGAGAGGAGGACAGAAAAAGGTGGGGCAGAGAGTGGAGAGGACAGTGGGAGAGAGAGGGTGACAGGGGGACAGACAGGAAGCGGGGGGGCAGACATAGGGGCAAAGAAATACAGGGGGAGAAGTGGTGGGGACAGAGTGACAAAGGGGATGCAATGTTGGGCAATACAGAGAAGGGGAGGGGTGTTACACATTCAGTTAGGTAACATCTCCCTCTCTCTCTATCTCTCCATCTCTCCCCAGGCTACGCAGTGTGAAGATGGAACAGAGGAAGCTAAGTGACCAGGCCAACACTCTGGTGGACCTCTCCAAGGTATTGGCATCTAACGAGCCCTAATGAGCTTGTTAAGTGATTGGTTAATTGATCCTTAATTCAAGTGCAATAACTTAAGACAGCAGGCTGAACCAGCAAGCTGCATCCGAGTTGGAGAGAGAAACCCTCCCTCTGTGTTTCAGTGAGATCAGGAATCCCTCTCTCATTATCACACCCTGCAGGAATGTGAACAGCACTGAGGGAGAGAGGGAGAGAGAGAGAGGGGGGGGACCACTTTTTCCAATTCCTCTTCTCTCTCTCTCTCACTCTCTCTCTCTCTCTCACTCTCAGCCTGTGTAGTACACAGCTTTTATATACAAACCATTTTGTCACTCCAAAATTACCCCCCTCCTTATCACAGAACTCTGCTGTTTATATAATGACCTGCCAGTTTCCCTAGCTTCAGGTTGCCTAGCAACCGGAACTAGTGTTGGAGCTGGCACTTCTGGTAGAGCTGAGGGAGAGAGGGAGAGAGGCAGTCTCTCTCTCCCTCCCTCTCCCCCCTCGGTGTATTCCTACAATTCAGTTCAATACCAAAGTGCTGTATTGTTCCCACTAAATTAGGAGCCATCTCACATTCTCTCTCATCCTCTCCCTCCCCCTCCTCCTTCTCCCTCCCTCTTTCTCTCAGTGCAATTTAGTGAAAGTCTGTTGCACTGTTGCCAGTACCTCCAAAGCAATCACAAAGCCTCTCGCTCTCTTTCCCATCTCTCTGTCAGTTCAACACTGTTGTAAAGTTTTTCTAAAACAATCTCACTGCTTCTCTCTCCCCTCCCCCTCCTTCCATCTTTCCCTCCCTCTCCTCCTTCCCTCCTCTCCCATCCCCCTCTTTCCATCTCTCCCTCCCTCTCCACCCCCCAACCCCCCTCTCCATCTCTCTCCCCAGATGCAGAGTGTGATGTACGACCTGGTCTCGGAGCTGAACGACCGCAGCGAGGACCTGGAGAGGCAGGTGGTCAGCCTGGAGGGTAAACTGGAGCAGCTGACCGACCGCTTCTCTGCACTGCCCGGCCAGATCGGGGCCACGCTGACCGCCCAGCACACCCTACTGCTGCGGGCCCTGCACACCATGCCACCCCCGCCCCAGCACCAGCACCCTCCCCCTCCACACAGCCAGCCGTCACCGACGCCGCCCCCTCCGCAGCCTCCCCGGCCACCACCGCCACTGCCCCCTCCCCCGGCTCCGGCCCCGGGCGACCCCCCTCCCCCTCCCCCTCCCCCTTCCTCCTCTTCCTCTCCCCCCCCGTCCTCCTCCTCCGTCTCCTCCCTTGCTCTCACGCAGGCCCCCTCGTCCTCCTCCCCGCACAGCTCCCTGACCAGCCCCCACACCAGCTCCAGCAGCTACTGAGGGGGAGGGGGCAGGAGAGGCATGGAAGGGAGAGGAAGGTGGGTTTGTGGGGACGGAGGGGGAGAGAGAGAGAGAGAGAGAGAGAGAGAGAGAGAGAGAGAGAGCCGGAGAAGAGGACAGGGGGAGAGGAGGGGAGAGGAGGGGGAGCTTTAGTAGTAATCCAAAATGAAGAACAACAATAATAATGATAGTAATGACAGTAATAACAATAATGATCATCCCGTCTCTCCCTTGCTCATTCTTTCCGTTTCTTTGGCTCGTGATTCATTTTCTAGATTTTATACCGATTGCTGATTGTGCACATCCCTTTAAATGAACTGGCAACCAGACTGACACGAACACACACTGACACACTGACACACACGGACAAGGACACACTTTCCAATGACTGAGTTCTGCAACCAAAGTGCTCTCTTCCATTGCATCAGAGACTCGATACAGAGGGAGAGAGGTGGGGAGGTGGGAGGGCCTCCATGTTTGTGTGCTTGTTTTTCTGAGGAGCAGAATGGGAAGAGGAATGAAAAAAAACAAAAGAAAGGAAGAAGAGAAGAGATTACCTTTACTAACCTGTCCTGGGAGCTTCTTCAGCTGGACAGGAGGAGCCAGGAACCATAGAGACAGACACAGACACAGACACAGACACAGGGCAGCAGCGCCCCCTGCTGTCAGACTAAGCAGCCCCTTGCTGGCACTGTACCCAGTACACTGTATACACTGCCTCTATATATCTTTGTATGGCTTTTTATACTGCCGATATAGCATTATTACAATTCTAGGTACTATTACTATCTTATCCTCCTTGTTTATAACGATTAAACCTTTAATGACAGCGATAGTAATCATGGTAATAACGATGTAATTATAACTATACTGCTAGTGCGCTGCTGACCGAAGCCGCAGAGAGAATGTAAAGTTTTGTGTTTTACATTATTTTATAATCTTTACAATTTTTATTTTAACAGAGAAAAAAATAAAGTCTATATATCTATATCTACAGCTATATCAACACGGCGTCTGCTTCAGTGTGTGGGCTCATTGTGTGTATGTGTCAATGGTTGGATCTCTGGCCACTGAAGATTATGTGAAAGGGACAGTGAGGTTGTTTGCAAAGCAATATTGATCAAACAGGTTTATTGGGTTTGGGTTTATGGATTCCCCTGGTGACCCGGACGATCGGCTCCAACGCTATGGCCCAGCGCTGCCCTCTGGTGGCGCAGATGTGCAAGTGCCAGTGTTTCTGCTCTCTAGATCAGTGGTTTTCAAACCGGTCATGGAGTATCCCCTGCCCCGCTGGTTTTTGTTCCAACCTAGGTTGAAGGTCAATTAAGGATTCAATTAAGCAATTAAGACCTCGGTTGGAATAAAAAAACAGCAGGGCAGGGGATACTCCATGACCGGTTTGAAAACCACTGATCTAGAGAGCAGAAACACTGGCACTGCAGGACTGGTTTGAAAACCCCTGCTCTAGATCAGTGGTTCCCAATCCTGTTCCTACCCTGCTGGCTTCTGTTCTAACGGAGTTCTTAAATACTTAATTGAACTTTAATTGAAGTAATAATTTGCTTACATTTGGCTTTTAAAATTGCGTAACTGATAATAAGTTGGTTCCTTAATAAGTGCCGAATACAACTGTATACTTCACTTCAAACCCCTACTGTTTAAAATAATTCAATTAGTTCAATTAAGGGTCCAATTAAGTAATTGAGAGCTCGGTCGGAACAAAAACCAGCTGGGTCGGGGCTCCTCCAAGACCAGGAACCACTGATCTAGATGAAGTACGAAGAGAGGCTCCGTCTCAGAATCTATTTTAAACGACATATTGAGGAAATCAATATTTTTTAATTAAATTAAGAAAAACAAAAACGATTAAAATAATAAAACGACAATAATAATAGTATCAGTCATTTTAAGTCCCAGCGGACACTAAGTCCAACAGTAGCCGTGCTCTGATTTATAATCTTGAGTTATTAATGGGCATTTTGATGGTGTCTGACGTAACGCACCCCCTCTTCCTCCACTCATTCTTTAAACACTATGCTGTACGTATGTACATAAGTATATACCAATACTATTCGATGCTCAACGCACAGTGGGCGCTTCTGTTTGAGTGCTTTACAACTTTCTATCAGTTTCAAAAAGCCCCGTCTCCCCCCATCTCCCAGGTCCAGCTGCTCCGTTTCCCCTCTGTCTGTCATTATTTGGACATTTAAACCCATCCTGTTATATATAAGCGTTGCAGCCGAAAAGTCTCCCATCCACAGCTGTTTAATGTGTTCCAGGGATACTCTCGCGTGGTTTGGTTGTTAATTGGAGAGTAACCCGTGACGAACCCACAGCGATGACAGGTGATCAAGGATGCACATTTTACCTTATTCAGCCATAATTATCATTTTAGTACTTTCGTTTTATAAATATATAGACACACTAATATAAAAGCAGGTAATGACGTACCAGTCATTTCAGTCCTAAAAATGCGGTTATTTTACTTTAAGGGAGGACATTATATTGATACAGGAGCCATTTGATCTGCTCTAAGTATGATTGTTTCGCATTTGAGATTATACAACATAATTAATCTCCACTCTGTCCTTGACGTCAGAATCCGACTTCCAATACAATTCAGACTTTGCATTGTTTTCATCATCATTAACAGAAAAGGAGTACAATTGCACAGACTGGACAGTATAACTCTCTCACACACACACTATAATGAAATAGCAAGGAAGGGACAGTTGGTCTCACACGGGCTCCAGTGATGGACGAATTGGCTCACATAGAGGAGCCGGATGCGACCCCTCAACCAAGGGACCGGAGAACATCACATTACTGCACAAGCGGCCTGTCAGTGCAGCCCCCCACTACCCAGGGACTGCGGGGTCTCTGCAGAGCAGACCAGGGAAGAGCTGCAGTTGTCCACCATTACAGTTGTAAGTTTGTCCAAAATAATTGTACATTATAAGGATGACAAATGGGAGTTATTGGGACTGTGCTGTTGTCACCCCCTGGTGGAGTGGCAGCGCCACTGCAGCCGATCTGACGGTCACCATGCTGCATGGCACATTACCTGGGTGACACCAACACAGCTGCACTGTACCTGGGTGACACGGACACTCCTACACTGACACCGACACTCCCACACACTGACAGACTGTACCTGGCTGACACTGACACCTGCACTGTAGCTGTGTACTCGTGTGTGCGTCAGAAATCCCTTTTCTCAAAGACACAATCACTGTAAAGTGCGATACACAGAGTGACACAGATGGACTTTTGTAACGAAAAATCAAGTTTATTGTGAAGCGGGGTGGGTTGCAGGGGGGGGGTGCAGGGTCAGAGCGGACATTCTACTCCCCCCTCCACCCCCCCCCCGCAAAGTTGCCAAGGGTACAGTTGTCATCACGGCGAGGACATCACTGTGCCAGCAGCCCCCCCAACCCCACAGAGCCACTAGGTTAGTGCTGCTTCCTCCTGAATGAACAGCCTGGAGAGAGGGAGGGAGAGGAGAGGACACATTAATTTTACTAACAAAAGAGAGGGAGAGAGAGACAGACAGACAGGGAGAGACGGACAGATGGATGTACTGAGACAGAGGGACACTGACCTTCTGTGAGGCGAGCCTTGCCCCCGGTGGGCTGGCACAGCACTGTGGAGCAGCCCACACACAGCACCACGGTCTGTGCGTGGCTGAACACTGTGGTGATCTTATAGCATCCTGCAACAACAACAACAACAACAACGTCAGTACAGCACTGACATACCCAACTGAAGCTGCACCAAATGAGTAAAAACGATCTGGTTACGTCTGGACATCATCAGACTCCCGTTTCCTGTGGGATGCATCACTGTATAAAGCAGGGGTGTCCGACTCCAGTCCTGGGGGGCCGCAGTGTCTGCTAGTTTTTGTTCCAACAGGAGCTCCCAATTACTTGTCATTTACTCAGACAGGCTTATCTAAAACTGTCATATTTGATTTTAATAACCCATACCCAATTTGTTGACGACTCAAAACATTGAACCCACAAAACATTTCAGAGTTTGAAGCGTGTTATATTCATCCAATTAATTGTTTAATTAGACCAATTAAGGAGCCAAGAGCTGGTCTGGAATGAAACCCAGCAGACACTCCAGGACTGGAGTCTGACACCCCCGGTATAAAAACACTGACACCTCGGGCACGAGAGAGGGTGTTCGATCCCCGGAACCGAAGCATCCTTTACACAATGGCGGCTGCTATGACGGGTGGGATCTCTCCCAGGGGAAGTGGGGCGCACATTAACAACCAGGCCAGACTGCACCGGCAGGAAACGAGACCCCACGCGGGCTGGAGACACCAACTAAGTGCTTGATGAGATTAATCTGGCATTGAACTGGCATCATCTCTCCAGTCAGACTAAAAAACACCCCCTGGACGCACAACTGCGTGCCACCGATCCAGACAGGTCTGTCCAGGTTTAAAGAGGATTCTCTCTCCTCTCCAGACAAACATGCATATTTATTTAATTTTAAAACCATATTGGTACTGAGAACAGTAGTTATTTTAATGCGAGAAAAGCTTTTTACTTCGAATACTTCAGTTTTACTGGGAACCAAACTCCTCAACTTGTAGATAAACTGGAGAGATTAGCACTCCCATTACACTCAACCCCATTGTTTCCAACCCATCGGCGATGCATCTTAACTATGGCAGACATTTATATCCCTGGAAACTAGAGAATTGGGGCTTTCAAATGAGACCAAGCATGTTCAGATCTGATGTGTGCAGATATTGACTCTGATAGGTTGGTAGTGTTGCAATATAGTGCATCTCATCATGACACACAATGCCAAAACGTATTCTGCATGGTCCCACATGCCTTCAATTATAAGGGCCACACTTTTGGGCTCATTTTATGGTACTGCATAGGCTACGTTCTTTCAAAGGCACATTATTTTTTAATTTCTTAAACTAACACCCAACAACTTCAAGTTCCCATTTCAACAATTTGCATCTCAAATTCCCATAGACTAATGGAGGATAAAGTAAAAAATATCAATTTCAGAAAACATTTGTTTTTGTGTAAAAAATGGTAACAATACACAACCCAGCGACTCAGTTCCCCGTTACACTACACAACTCTTCAACACCGCGCAAGTCCTCCTCGATACTGTGCTCACATTACACAGCAACGATGCACTACACAACTGGATGACTTAACCTGCACTGAAAAACACCACAACTCAACACTGCGCTGACACACCGGACGAGGGCCCAGGGCCACACTGTGCGCAACATCACCCCCACAGTCCAAGAGGCGCCTCACACACCAACCTCAAACACACCACACACACCTGCATGCAGAAAACACATTTTCAATACAGAGGGAGGAGGGGACACTGACCTGGACACTTTACGTCCATGAAGTAGGAGTTGGGACTCTGCACCAGGCGCTTCTTCTTGTGTTTCCTCTTCTCCTCCTCAGGGGACGGGTGCAGCAAGTCTTTTGCGAGCTGGAGAGAGAGAGAGAGAGAGAAAGGGGGGGAAAGGTCAGATTGCGGAGATGCGTCTGGGATTTGGACTTCAAATCTATTTCCTGGAAGCCATGAGCACTGGGGTCAGTTTCACAACGACCCCATGTTTCTCAGAAGGGCAGACCCGCCAGCAGGATTGTGTGGCGATAAGGTTACACACACCGCCGGTTGCACCCGGACTTCACACCGATCACGTGTCATGTGACTCGGGTGGACCGGCAAACAGGCGAGTACTTATAACATAAAACACACACAAATAATACGAAAACGCCCAATGCGCTGACCCTCATAAGACCCCGTACTCTCCACTAGATACGTCACACGGCCTGCAGTGCGTGTAAGTGGCCCCGTACGTGCTGGGGCTCCAACACCGGGAGAGGGCCCAGCAACCCCGGGTAAGAAACGGGATCGAATCGGGGAGGTCGTGCTCCGTGTTCCCGGGTGATCGATTATAACCGAACAGCACGCCAGTATGACGTCGCCTTTGACGCAGGTTTTGTCGATGCCAATAAGCACGTTAAGTGTTTTAAGTCACAAACCACGTCCTCAGTGCTGGGCTGATCGCAATGCATGAGCCAACCCCGCCGGCCTGGACCGGACTGATATCTCCCGACGCTGCTCTGACCTTAGATCGCGTTATTATTTGATTATTTTCTCGATTTATTGCTGATTTTGCACATGCGTCAGTCACGTCAGTCTGACCCCCTTCCCCCCCTCCCTCCGGCTTCATCACACAACTCTACACAACACCCCGTCTGCGCACAGCCCCCCAGGTCGCCCCCACAACTCGCGTTTCTCTCCACGCTCCCCATTTCTAACATTAATCGCATCGCCATCGCTCCCCCCTCATGCTCTCCTAGCCTATGTACGCCGCCATCTTGTCTCCCTCCACAACAACGCCGCACTGCGCGACTCGACCCGTTTCTATATTTTATCTGCGGGTCTCAAACACCCCGCCGGCCTGATGCCTGCCACCCCGATGCACGACCCTTCCCCGCCCGGTTCTCCCACAGCCCGGCCCGGTTCGGCCCGGTCACGGGGTTTAAACGCCACAGTTTTACCCGCACGGACACTCACTGGCATGTTGGCGTGATTCAAGCCGCTGCCGAAAAGAAGGAAGAACCGGAAGCAGGGGGTTAATATAAATGGGGTTCGCAGGCACGGAGCGGAAGTGACGTCCTTGAGTGGCGCGGCGTGGCGGCCATTTTGATAAGGTCAAAGCCAATCCTGTCTATTGGTCCCTTTAGAACTTTTATAGAAAGGCTAATATATATATCATATTTAAGAAAATGTGACATATACAAAACCCTACTGTTTTAAAGAGACAGGCAGATACAGACACACAGGCAGAAACACAATCTCGGAGACAGACACGCAGTTAGATACAGAAACTCGTTATTTTGTTTCTCATCAGCGCCCCCTGTCTATGACATGCACGCCGTTACGTCATAACAGTTACTCTCGTCTCATGAAAAAAAGAAAAAAAAAGTTCTGGTGTCCTTCTCCGTCTCTCACTCTACGTAACTTTTTCGGGAACTTGGGAAAGCGAAACCCAGGGCGGATTATTCGGAAATACGGGACCGCCGGGGCTGCTGTTTGGAGGTGCAGGGGTGCAGAGGCAGAGAGAGGGGCAGAGACACGGAGGGGGACACGGCGGGTGAGGACCCGGGGGCATCTAGACCGACCGACGGGCAAAACGGACAGACGGAGCAAAACGAGAGAAAACGCGATTGTTGAAACAAAACAATAGAAAGGAAAGAGAGAGGGGCGGTTCTACGTGGCCGCTGGAATACAACGGAGGGCAGACAGTCGTGTCACTCCTGTTAAAACTCACAATCTGGGGAGAAAGAGAAAACAGCCCAGCCCGCATCGGAGCAGGACGGTGGCAGACTAATCACAGCAAGACAAACACTCAGCTGCACGGCTTTTATTTTTGGTGTTAATATTGTTAAAAATAGGGTCCTTATATATTCTTGATCGTTTTCCCACACCTCCCACAGTGGATCTGGGGACACGGATCTGTGTCGTGTGTGTGAGTGTGTGTGTGTCTGTGCGTGTGTGTTGTGGGCTGTGCCAGTCTGTGTCCTCCTGAAAACATGGCCAAGAAGTACGACTTTCTCTTCAAACTGCTCCTGATCGGGGACAGCGGCGTCGGAAAGACCTGTCTGATCATCAGATTCGCCGAAGACAACTTTAACTCAACTTACATCTCCACCATCGGTGAGAAATTACAGATGATAATAATAATAATAATAATAATAATAATAATAATAATAATAATACACACTTTTAAACCTGCTGGGTTGAATTCTATACACAATTGAGTGAGGTATTTGATCCCCTGCTGATTTTGTACGTTTGCCCACTGACAAAGAAATGATCAGTCTATAATTTTAATGGTAGGTGTATTTTAACAGTGAGAGACAGAATAACAACAAAAAAATCCAGAAAAAAAGCATTTCAAAAAAGTTATAAATTGATTTGCATGTTAATGAGGGAAATAAGTATTTGATCCCCTATCAATCAGCAAGATTTCTGGCTCCCAGGTGTCTTTTATACAGGTAACGAGCTGAGATTAGGAGCACTCTCTTAAAGGCAGTGCTCCTAATCTCAGCTCGTTACCTGTATAAAAGACACCTGTCCACAGAAGCACTCAATCAATCAGATTCCAAACTCTCCACCATGGCCAAGACCAAAGAGCTGTCCAAGGATGTCAGGGACAAGATTGTAGACCTACACAAGGCTGGAATGGGCTACAAGACCATCGCCAAGCAGCTTGGTGAGAAGGTGACAACAGTTGGTGCGATTATTTGCAAATGGAAGGAACACAAAATAACTGTCAGTCTCCCTCGGTCTGGGGCTCCATGCAAGATCTCACCTCGTGGAGTTTCAATGATCATGAGAACGGTGAGGAATCAGCCCAGAACTACACGGGAGGATCTTGTTAATGATCTCAAGGCAGCTGGGACCATAGTCACCAAGAAAACAATTGGTAACACACTACGCCGTGAAGGACTGAAATCCTGCAGCGCCCGCAAGGTCCCCCTGCTCAAGAAAGCACATGTACAGGCCCGTCTGAAGTTTGCCAATGAACATCTGAATGATTCAGAGGAGAACTGGGTGAAAGTGTTGTGGTCAGATGAGACCAAAATCGAGCTCTTTGGCATCAACTCAACTCGCCGTGTTTGGAGGAGGAGGAATGACCCCAAGAACACCATCCCCACCGTCAAACATGGAGGTGGAAACATTATGCTTTGGGGGTGTTTTTCTGCTAAGGGGACAGGACAACTGCACCGCATCAAAGGGACGATGGACAGGGCCATGTACTGTCAGATCTTGGGTGAGAACCTCCTTCCCTCAGCCAGGGCATTGAAAATGGGTCGTGGATGGGTATTCCAGCATGACAATGACCCAAAACACACAGCCAAGGCAACAAAGGAGTGGCTCAAGAAGAAGCACATTAAGGTGCTGGAGTGGCCTAGCCAGCCTCCAGACCTTAATCCCATAGAAAATCTGTGGAGGGAGCTGAAGGTTCGAGTTGCCAAACGTCAGCCTCGAAACCTTAATGACTTGGAGAGGATCTGCAAAGAGGAGTGGGACAAAATCCTTCCTGAGATGTGTGCAAACCTGGTGGCCAACTACAAGAAACGTCTGACCTCTGTGATTGCCAACAAGGGTTTTGCCACCAAGTACTAAGTCGAAGGGCTCAAATACTTATTTCCCTCATTAACATGCAAATCATTTTATAACTTTTTTGAAATGCGTTTTTCTGGATTTTGTTGTTGTTATTCTGTCTCTCACTGTTAAAATTCACCTACCATTAAAATTATAGACTGATCATTTCTTTGTCAGTGGGCAAACGTACAAAATCAGCAGGGGATCAAATAATTTTTTCCCTCACTGTATGTATCAGTCAATCAGTATATCAGTGTAACAATCAGTCAGTGTGTCAATCAGTGTATCAGTGAGTCGATCAGTATATCAGTGTGTCAATCAGTGTATCAGTGTGTCAATCGGTCAGTGAGTCAGTTATTGCTTCAGTGTGTCAGTCAGTCACTGTATCAATCATTCAGTGTGTCTATCAGTATATCAATGTGTCAGTCAGCCAGTGTGTTAACCAGTGTATCAGTGTGTCAGTCAGTGTATCAGTCAGTCTCAGTCAGTTAGCCAGTCAGCCAGTATATCAGTGTGTCAGTCAGTCAGCCAGTGTGTCTGTCAGACAGTTAGTGTCAGTCAGACAGTCAGTGTGTCAATTAGTCAATCAGTGTGTCTGTCAGTCAGTGTGTCTGTCTGTCAGTCAGTCAGTGTGTCTGTCAGTCTCATAGTAGAGTGGTGTAGCGGGTCCTGGCAGTTTGAGACACTCCTCCCTCTCTCTCTCTTTCTCTCTCCCTCTCTTTGTCTCTCCCTCCCTTCCTTCCTGTCTCTCTCCTTCTCTGCGTGTAGACAGCATGTCGAGGCGTGTCGGGGTGTGTTCCAGGCAGTGAGAGTGCCAGTGAGAGTCAGTCTGTGTTTCCAAGGCGATCCATGGGTACTCAACCCACATGACCCGAACAACCCCCTCCCGTCCCCACTCTAGACTGGGTATCTTGCTACAAATCTGTAACTCTCCCTCTTTCCCTCCCTCCCCATAATGTAAACACTCTTTCCTCCATCCCCCCTTCCCTCTCTCCCTCCCTATCTCTCTCCAGATCTCTCCCTCCCTTCTCTGTTTGGAGTGGCAGATTTCCTCCACAGATGTGCATACATAAAGTGATCCCTCTCTCTCTCTCTCTCTCTCTCTCTCTCTCTCTCTCTCTCTCTCTCTCTCCCTCCATCTCTCTCTGCAGGAATAGATTTCAAAGTGAAGACCGTTGAAGTCGAGGGGAAGAAGGTGAAGCTGCAGGTGTGGTGAGTCTCAGCCTCACTGCATACATCCATCTTCACTCCGCCTTCTGTTATTCTATTTATAATCCTAACATACTGTCTGTGTCTGTGTGTGTGTGTCTGTCTCTGTGCGTGTGTGTTTCTGTGTGTCTGTGTGTGTTTGTGTTTTGACAGGGACACTGCTGGCCAAGAGAGATTCAAGACAATCACTACTGCCTACTACCGTGGAGCTATGGTGAGGAGGACAGACACACACACACACACACACACACACACACACACACTCTCTCTCTCTCACTTTCTCTCTCTCTCACACACACACACACACACACACACACACACACACACACACACACACACAGATACCTACAGGGGCAGACAACATCAGTGGCATCAGTTTGATCTGATTGCTGCTATCTCTGATTCACATGATGCATTCATTTCCTGGAACTGTATCTGTCTGTCCGTCCCTCCCTTGCCTAGGGGATCATCCTGGTCTATGACATCACCGACGATAAGTCCTTCGAGAACATACAGAACTGGATGAAAAGCATCAAGGAGGTGAGAGTGGAGGTAGCAGAGATAGGACAGGGAGAGAGGGAGGAGGGAGAGAGAGGACAGGGAGAGAGGGAGGAGGGAGAGAGAGGACAGGGAGAGAGGGAGGAGGGAGGAGGGAGAGAGAGGACAGGGACCGAGGGAGGGAGGGAGGAGGGAGAGAGAGGACAGGGACCGAGGGAGGGAGGGAGGGAGGGAGGGAGGAGGCAGAGAGAGAAGAGGAGGTGCTATAGAGATGAGGACAAGGGAGGTGGGGAGGGACCAAGGGAGGAAGGAGGGAGGAAGGGGGGAGGAAGAGGAGGAGGAGGAGGGGAAGGAGAAATAAAGAGTGAGGAGAGGAGGGGATTCAGACTGACACTCCCGGCTGTTTGTTCTTTCCCCCCAGAATGCCTCAGCAGGGGTCTGCAGGATGTTGCTCGGCAACAAGTGTGACATTGAGGCCAAGAGGAAGATTTCCAAAGAGACCGGGGAGAAGGTGGGGCTTTGATCCATCAGTGACCAATCACAGCCGTCCCTCTGCCTGACAGAGAGTTTCTGTGTTACTATTGGTAGACTGGTCTGTCTGTCTGGCTGGCTGGCTGACTATAACTGTCTGTGTGTCTGTTACAATGGTAAAGATGGTTAGTGTGACTGAGGCGAATGATAATGACACCTAACAATGACGAGGCTCCGACTGTGACTGTGTGTGTGGTGTCATTGTGCGGTGTGGTGGTGTCATTGTGCTGTTGTTTTGTCATGTGCAGCTGGCGAGAGACCACGGGATTCGATTCTTCGAGACCAGTGCCAAGTCCAGCATCAACGTGGAGGAGGTGAGTCTGTGGGCCAGACTGTCTGTCTGTCTGACTGCGTTGGCTGTGTATATCAGTCTGTCTGTTAACCTCTCTCTCTCTCTCTCTCTCTCTCTCTCTCTCTCTCCCACCAGTCTTTCATGGCTCTAGCTCGAGACATTCTACAGAAGATGGGGAAGAAATCAGTGAGTACCCCACCGCACGGTGTTATGTTTTAATTTTGATTGAGACTGATTAGTTGCTTAATGAAGACAAGCTGTCCTGTGTGACGCATGGCCTTCACTGACCCTGCTGTACTGTACTGATGTGTCTGTGTGTCTGTCTTTTTACAGGCCATGGGAGGTCGGGAGATGCAGCTGAACACAACGGAGAAGAAAGCGTCCAAATGCTCATTAGTGTAATGAGTAGAGCTGTAGGGGGGCGGGGGTGGGTCTGAGGGGGGGCACAGTTACAGACTGACGAACAGACGGACGGACAGGACAGACTGACACACGGACATTGTGAACACTCACACTCACACACACACACACACACATACTGAGACATGAACGCACTGACACACACACACACATACACACTCTCGCATCGATACCTACACTCACATACAAACGTACTCCTTCCATGCACACAGGGAGGGAGGAACGAAGTAAGGAGGGACAGAGAGAGAGAGAGAGAGAAGGTGGAAGGAAGGAGGGAGAGAGAGGGAGGGAGGGAGGAAATAGAGAGGGAGAGAGAGAGGAAGGAAGGAGAGGGAGGAGGAAGGGAGAGAGAGGGGGAAAAACACGTGATGAAGGTAAGAGGAGAGAATGATAGAAAGAGGTGTGAAAACAGATACACTGACTGACTGACAGACTGACTGACTGACTGACCAACTTTCTACCAGAGTTACCCAACATCCTGTCTTGTTCCTGTTAATGCAGAGTCACTTTCTTCCTGCTAGCTGTAGGTCTTGTATTCTCACTCCAACGTAGTATGTGTGTCTGTCTGTGTGTCTGTGTCAGTGTGTATGTTTGTCTACATATCATTTTCTGTCATTCCCTCTCTGTGTGTGTGTCTGTCTTGTCTCAGTGTGTCTGTCTGTCCTTTGTTGCTTGTAGCACGTTCCCTTCTGTTACGCTGCTGTGTGCAGATAGTGTCCATTCCTTTTCGATCAATATATGGAAATAAATAAATCCCTAAGAATTCTTTAAAAAGAAAATTGTAAGTCTTTTTAATTTGTGTTGTATTATTCTATCTTTGTTGTAGGCATTATAATAATTACTTAATTATTGTAATTCCTAAATTATTATTATTACTATAATCATCATCATAATGAAGAGGAAGAGGCAGAAAATGGAGATGAGGAAGATGAAAGAACCTGCTTTTGAGCAAGGAGTCCTCAGCGAACGGACACTGAATAAACACTACACGTCCCATCAGGCCGTTCGCCTCACAGGAAGTGCGTATAATGTCCGTCACTTGCGTCTCTCCCACTCATTGGTCTCCTCTGACGGCGAGAGCCGCGATTGGACGACGTCGGGCAGGGGGCGTGGCTCGGTCCTACGTGGCGTATAAAGATGCGGAAGGGGCGGCGTCCCTGTAACGTGGGGGCAGCGACGTTTTGTAAATAAGACAAGAATCGATATCATACAAATATTAATAAGGACAGGAAGGAGGAGATGGGCTTAGCCGTGTTTTTCGGCTGTTTTTTCATAGCCTTCGGCCCGGCTTTCGCACTGTTTGTGTTCACGGTGGCTGTGGAGCCGCTGCGCGTCATAATCCTGGTGGCTGGGTGAGTAAACCGGAAGTGACGTGCATAGTGGCGGTGGGGCCGGGAGCACATGAAAATCGGTACGAAAACAAAACGCGTGTATGTCTGTGCATTTAAAAGTTGATAAATAATCGTTTTTGTTAATCGCGCAGGTGGTCAAATCTGATGCTTAATTAGTTAACCGGAAAGAAACATAATTGCTTTGCTCAATAATACGATAAAAGAAAGAATATACATCTCTAATTTTAAAGTTGTATTTACTCCTTTTTTCAATTGTGTGTAAATAAGTGTATAACGTCTGTTTAACCATTCAAACATGAAAAAGTAGACAATAGTACAATAAAGGTGTCTGTGGCAATCCAGGTGCAGGAGCCCATTGCGCCAGCATGTGACGGTTTGGCCAATCAAAAGTCAGGACACGTCAGATAACAGATGGCTGTGCAATGAGGTGAATATAGGGACATCAAGAATTTGGATACAATTAATTTATTTGGAGATTGGAAATTGTGGATTGAAAATACTCATTTTTTGCAAGTGGTTTACAACAGATGTGCCCTGAGATTATAGAATCACTTCTGGAGCTGAGAAAGATTTATAGATTCATAGATTTACAATTAAAGTATTCTGTACTAATAGCTGGAGTGAGAACGGATCTTATTTAATAACCCCCAACACACAACTAGACCAATGAAGTTACATATGAAAACTGGATACAGTGCCTTCACAACATATAACAAATACACACACACACGCCTTGTTTTCAAACTCTGGCGTCAGCATACAGGGTCAGTGCTCTGCTCGACAGCTGGCTCTTTGCAGAGACACTCAAATTACTTTTACAACACCCACTTTTATTCTTTGTAGTTTAAGTGCCTTATCTCTGGTTTCCACCAATCAGCATCAGCTTGCCTATATCTTTTTTCTGTGTTAACGACTTTTACTCCAGAGCCGAAAGTCTGGCCAGACCTCCTGTCTCCTAAGATAGGTGATCATTCTGCGACCAGAGGGGACTTTCTCACTAACACCACAGACAAAGATGCTCTATTATCATCTATCATGAGCACATCAAGCCTGAGGCCTGGTTTGGTTTGCAATAGATCGGTGACAGATCGGGGAGACTCAAAACATGAGAGCGTGTGGGTTATTAATAACTTGACTGTTTAAATAAGGGATTTTTACCACAGAACACACATCCGTACTTGTTAGTTTACCTTGCAACCAATCTTAGACTGGGTTTATGTATTCATATACCCGTTTACTGATTTCCCCTCGCTCTCAGTGTGTTTTTCTGGCAGGTGTCCGTGCTGTTGTCCTCTGTGCTGTGGGTGTGTGCGGTGCGGCTCAGCGACCAGTCAGACGCAGGGCTGCAGTACTACCTCCTGGCCAGTGGGGTGGCGCTGTGTGTGCTGCTGCAGGAGCTCTCCCGCCTCGTCCTGTACAGCCTGCTCAAGTACAGAGAGCCGACCCTCCCCTCCACTCTCTCCCTCCTGTTGCCCTGCTGACTCTTCCTCTCTCTGTATCTGTTTCACTCAATGAACTGCTGTATTGACTCCCTCTTCTCTTCCCAGGAGGGCAAGTCAGGGGCTGGCAACGTTCAGTGGGAGCGTGAAGTCTGCCCCCTCTCTCGGACAAATGGCTTACGGTATGACTGACCCCCCCCACGCTTGACCTCTGACCTGTTCTGTACAAGTGTCCAGTCAATCAGTGTGTATGTGCTGTAGCGTCCGGTCGGCTGGGGCGTCTGCATGTCCTCTGCGTCCGGTCGGTCACTCGGGCAATGCGTGTCTCTCTGCAGTCTCTGGCCTGGCGTACGGAATGTCCAGCGGGGCGTTCTGTGTGGTCAACACTCTGGCCGTGTCGTTGGGGCCGGGAACTCCGGGGATCCACGGCCACCCCCAGTACCTCTTCATCAGCTCAGGTACGAGATGGAGAGACAGACGGGGGGGAGGATCAGGCTGTTCTAGTAGGTGTGTATTCATGCTCTCCCCCCTCCCCCAGCGGTGCAGTGTGTGTGTGCGCTGTTCCTGCACCTGTCCTGGTCAGTGCTGCTGTTCCTGGGCTGTGAGAGGGGCCGCTGGACACTGGGGGCCACAGTCGTGGGCTCCCATCTGCTGGCCTCAGGAGTGGTGAGCGGGAGGATGAGTGGAGGATGACTGACTTACTGAATGACCCCCTCCTGTATTGATGTCCCCTCTCTCTCTCTCTCTCTCTCTCTGTCCCCTGCAGTCACTCCTGAATCCTCACTACGAGTACAGTCTCGGTGTCCTGGGTATGCTGACGCTTGCCATGGCACTGTTGGCATGGGGGGTGGCAGGCGGGTCCCTGGGGAGGCTGAGGTGCTGTGTGTGCAGGGGGCAGGGCACAGGTAAGAGTTTCATGCAGATCAGTCTCGTGTTTTATTCATAATGCCGACTTTGCCTCCATTTTGAATTTGGATTCAAAACAAGCTTTATTGGCACTCACACGTTTCAGCAGTTGCAGACCGGACATACAGTTTTTCTCTCCATCTCTTCTCTCTCAGGTAAGGGCACAGTGAAAGATGAGGCAGCTCTGCCCATGTCTGACTGCAGTACCTCCAGCCTGCATGCCAGGAGGCGCCACTGAGCATCACCCTGTTGAGAGCAGGGCTCCGGAATGAGGCGCCACCGACACCCTGAGCTCCGAGATGCTGCCCTACAGCTCTACACATTGTATACTGTCACTGTGTAAATGAGGCCTGGAGTAATAAAATGTAAATACGGAGGCCTACTGTGTCAAATGGTAGTCTTGCTCTTTTCTCACTCTGTCGATCTTCACCTGATCTTCCGTCCTTGCTATTCTGTCCCTAAAACCTCCCCTGTATTTCTCCCTCCTGCTCTCTATATATATAATTACACACACACACACACACTGAGGGAGAAGGACGGACAGAGTCTCGGAAAGACGGATGGCAACCGGGCGGGGAGACACAGATGAATGGGCAGACTGATGGAGCTAGGGACAGAGACTCACAGGACCAGGGAGTTTTTGTACAGTAACTTTTATTAACAAAGGCATCTCACACTTGGCTTAAAAGCAGTGGAAGTTGAGAGTGAGACCCTCCAGCACAGCGCCCTGAGTCAGCAGGAACGCACCCCCCACACAGACACCCTCAACCAGCTAGCACTGAAGCTCTGTGCTCAGAGCCACACCAACAGCACAGAGCACTGGTGACAGACCCCCAGCAGAGACGCACTCTGACCAGGTACAGACTGAGCGACCACAGCCTGGAGGTGGAGACCGGATGGCACGGGCAGACTGGAGCCCCAGAGACAGACGCCTGTGCGGACAGTGTGGGTCCGGGGAGGTAGACAGGCGCACTTCGCCCTGACCTGCTCCAGATACACACAGGTCAGAGACGCTTCTTCCCCAGATTCACAGCAGAGTCCCGACTCCCCAGCTCAGCACAGAGGCGCGGCTCAGAGTGGGGCCGGGGACACAGAGACTGCGCCGTGATCGCAGCAGAGGACATCACAGCCTGCCACACAGCCAGAGAACTGCAACCATGTCTCCATACCACCAACAGCACGCTAACCATGTAAAATATATGTAAATAACACAATATTTTATTTTATATTTGTATTATTTGTAAACCTTTTTAATGTTATTGTATTTAATTTCAATTTACACAATTGCTTTGGCAGTACTTGTGTGTAAACATCTCATGCCAATAGATTGTTTGGAATTTGAATTTGAGAGAGAGAAGCTGTTTCTGAAATCGCCCACTTGTTCACTCATTCCCTATTCCCTATATAGTGAGTGGCAGTGAGTGCACCATATTTCAGCAGTGAGGGAACTAAATGAGTGAGTGATTTCAGACGCTGACGTCAATTCTCTGCGTTGGAACAATTGGCAGCTGTCACAGACATTTGAACATTTCACCTGTGTGGCTTCATGAATCTTATCATCTCTGTAATCTTTATATAGTTTATATATATACCCTTTTATAAATTG
Organism: Amia ocellicauda; assembly: GCF_036373705.1. Taxonomy (NCBI): domain Eukaryota; kingdom Metazoa; phylum Chordata; class Actinopteri; order Amiiformes; family Amiidae; genus Amia; species Amia ocellicauda. Next base: position 22,801,526 of record NC_089863.1, read on the forward strand.
CAATTCAATGTTTTACTGTGCATACCCCTGGCATTGTTTTATTTTTGCATTAATACAAAAATGAATAATACAATTAATATTTTCAGAACTGTTCATTTGGTATGATTATTACATAAATGATAAGAGACTTGTCATGTTTATGTATATTTTATTTTTCTTAAAAAGATAATATAACTTTGTTTTCGGTGCTTGCATTCGCAATTTGCAATGTATTTTTGCACTCTGGCGCCGCGTTGGATTTTGGGAAGTAGGGGTCGGAGAGTATACATCGTATGTACCCTCGAAATCAGATTGCATTGTGGGTAAGAATGAGTGAACAAATGTAGGAAACGAGATGTAGGGAATGAATTTGGACATCACTACAAAATGGCTGACACCCTAAATCAGGGGTGTCAAACTCAATTTTACCACGGGCCATATGATCATTTCAAGTTTCATTCGAGGGCCGCATAAATATTTGCTCATCCCTATTTATAATTCACTGTCAATTGAAAAAACTAGTTTTTTTAACATTTACTATTATTCAAAACACACATCTGACCTAATTGCTGCTCTGAGGGGGTTCATTTGTTGAGGAGACCTGAAACTTTTTCGTGAGGCTAGCTTGTCAACGTCTGGTGTAATGTGTTGTGCTGAAGCGATCTCCAGTATGGAGTGGAGATGCCAGTCGTGATGTTTGGGTGGATTTGCGGAGCTTCATCAGTGACACAGCTGATACAGGCATGCAGGTTTTAAACTCTGCTCCACAGACAGATATTCCCACTCCCAGCTTTCCTAAAACACTTTAACTTCCTTGTCGATTTTTCTTTTCTTGGACATTTTGAGTTGAGTTTATTGCAGATGACTGAAAGAGCAGGAGCGCGGGCAGTAACTCAGCCTGTGATTGGCTGTTAAAACCCTACCTCGCGCCAATGACACTCGCAGTGGCTGATGGGAATTGTAGTTATCACACGCAATTTCCTCATTCACAAGCTGTCGCAGGCCTAATTACTTAATGATACACCACCTTTACAGGGGGCGGATTAAAACCATTGGGGGGCCGTATTCGGCCCGCGGGCCTTGAGTTTGACACCCCTGCCCTAAATAGTGCACTATGTAGTGGATAGGGGGCGGAGAGAGAGAGAGAGGTGTATCGTATAAATGTGACCCTGGGATCTGCTATCCATGCAGCTCCTCCTCCCCATTCCTGAGCAGCGGGTCCCTCTGTGACATCACTTCCTGTATCCTCAGGAAGGCCTCGCAGTCCGGGGGGAAGTGGTTCCTCTGACATTAACAAACATTAACCATTATGATGTATTTAGAGGACAGGGTTCCTCAGACATCAAATGGTCTGAATCTTAATTACTGTTAATTATTACAGACTGATGCAGAGAGAGAGAGACAGACAGACCGATGCAGAGCGAGAGAGAGCTGGAGATAAAATGTAAATAGTCGTTTGTAATGTATGTCATTGTATTTCTGTTTGAAACCAAATCAAAAGTAATCTGTAAATTGTAAACCTATTTTCTTTAAAAGATAAAAGATTAAAGATAATTTATGTTATTTAATTGTTTTTTCTGTACTTTAATTCATCTTGTGATTTATAACTATATAATTTATTTTCTATATATGTATGTATGTCCAATTGCTTTGACAATCCAAATTTGTTTGTCATGTCAATAAAGCACCTTGAATTGAATTGAGACATACCGATGCAGAGAGAGAGAGAGAGAGAGAGAGAGAGACAGACAGACAGACAGACAGACCGATGCAGAGAGAGACACACAGACAGACACATGGACAGAGAGAGCAAGACGGACTGAGGGACAGACTGACCGTGAGGGAGAGGCGGAGCAGACCCCCTCTTGGCACGGCATCCCCCTGAGCGCGGAGACACGACAGGAAGGCCCACAGAGAGACCTCAGAGATTGCATTGCCTGGGGACAGAGACAGATTTTTTTTTTTACAAACTGCTGTACAAAACGCAAGGAAAAAACCAAATGCATAATGAATCCGCTCATAGTTGTGCTGCCTGCGTTGCACCACGTGGACCCCGCCCCTCTCTGAACACGTCCCCCACCTGAGAGGTTGAGGGAGGTGAGGGCGTGGTTTCCGGGGATGAAGACACGCCCCTCGCGGTGCTCCGCCGTGTCCAGCAGGGGGCTGACCGGCTCCGGCGGCTCTGCGGTCTGAGAGAGGTGTAGAATAACGGCACATTTCTAGAATCTGTACAGCTGTTTAAGACATTGTATTTATTCTATTTCTTCTATAGACAGACAGACAGACACGCATCCCGTACCTTAATCAGCACATTGCTGGACTTGTCCTACAAGGGGAACAGAGCAACAACACAGTTCAGAGGGGGGGAAACAGGTGTACCAACCCCCAGTTAGAACTCACTGACTGACATACTGACTGACTGACCGACTGACTCACACACTGTCTGACACTCTGACCAACTGCCGCCCCCACCTCTTGCTCCGCCACGGGGGGGTTCTTCTCCTTGCCCCCCGACCTCACCCCTCGGCCCCGGGACACTTTGGTGTCTGAACCTGCGGAGAGAGAATGGGGGGAGTTTAAGACACAGAGAGAGGCTTTTTCGGGTTGTATGTTGAACCACTCGAGTGAAATGATTGGCTGCTCAAGCTAGGGGAGGCGGGGCTTACCTTTCTTGGTGGCTTTGGCCTCCTCTTTCTTCACAGAGGCCCCTGCCCCTGTCCCCTGATTGGCCGAGGCCTTTTCCTCCTTCTTGGTTGGGTCCTGGGGTAACGCACACGCAGTTCATCAATACCACGCCTGGATAATTTGTATTTCCATTCCATTAGAACATATATACATGTATTTAGCTTATCATTTATGTATTTCCCCGTGGAGGAAACTCACAGTGGGAAGAAATATGTATGGCCTACGTGCCAGTTTAAGAAAACGAAACGGATGAACCTATCTATCTGTATTGATTCGTTTTTTGTTGATCTCAAACTTTTGAAATGCGCCATGTATGAAATAAACATGACTGCGGTTGTTCTCTCGTCTTCTTCAGCTGACACAAGCACTCAGAGCTCTCGAATGGTGTCTAACCCACTGTCCGGTCAGAGACGGACAGAACGGTCCAGGCTGCAGTACCTTGTCCCTCCGCTTGGGGCCGCTCTTGTTGCCCTTGCTGCTGCGCTCCAGAGACGCGCTGCTGGGGTGGCTGGGGGGGCGGTCCGCCTTGGACTCTGAGCGCTGCGTCTGAGCGAGCGAGGGAGGGAGGAAGGGAGAGAGGGACAGAAGTTTAGAAGAAGATTCCCTCTCTCCTGCATAATCTCCCCCTCTCTCTCTCTCCCCATCCCTCTCTCTCACCGAGGGGTGCCTGTCTGGGCTCTCTCGCTCACTCAGTCTTCTCCTCTCTACCGTCTCCTCGTGGGACAGAGGGAAGGTGGACAGAACCTGGATAGAGAGAGAGAGGACAGTGTTAAACATTGAGAGAGAGAGAGAGAGAGAGAGAGAGGACAGAGTGTTAAACATTGTGTGTGAGAGAGAGAGAGCGGGGTCAGAGTGTTAAACTGTGAGAGAGAGAGAGAGAGAGAGAGAGGACAGAGTGTTAAACATTGTGTGTGAGAGAGAGAGAGCGGGGTCAGAGTGTTAAACTGTGAGAGAGAGAGAGAGCGAGGACAGTGTTAAACATTGTGTGTGACAGAGAGAGAGAGAGGTCAGAGTGTTAAACTGTGAGAGAGAGAGAGAGAGAGAGAGAGAGAGGTCAGAGTGTTAAACTGTGAGAGAGAGAGAGAGGTCAGAGTGTTAAACTGTGTGAGAGAGAGAGAGAGGTCAGAGTGTTAAACTGTGTGAGAGAGAGAGAGAGGTCAGAGTGTTAAACTGTGAGAGAGAGAGAGAGAGAGAGAGAGAGAGGTCAGAGTGTTAAACTGTGAGAGAGAGAGAGAGGTCAGAGTGTTAAACTGTGTGAGAGAGAGAGAGAGGTCAGAGTGTTAAACTGTGTGAGAGAGAGAGAGAGGTCAGAGTGTTAAACTGTGAGAGAGAGAGAGAGAGAGAGAGAGGTCAGAGTGTTAAACTGTGAGAGAGAGAGGTCAGAGTGTTAAACTGTGAGAGAGAGAGAGAGGTCAGAGTGTTAAACTGTGAGAGAGAGAGAGAGAGAGGTCAGAGTGTTAAACTGTGACAGAGAGAGAGAGGACAGAGTGTTAAACATTGTGTGAGAGAGAGAGAGAGCGGGGTCAGAGTGTTAAACTGTGACAGAGAGAGAGAGAGGTCAGAGTGTTAAACTGTGACAGAGAGAGAGAGAGGTCAGAGTGTTAAACTGTGTGAGAGAGAGAGAGAGAGAGAGGTCAGAGTGTTAAACTGTGAGAGAGAGAGAGAGAGGTCAGAGTGTTAAACTGTGAGAGAGAGAGAGAGAGAGGTCAGAGTGTTAAACTGTGACAGAGAGAGAGAGGACAGAGTGTTAAACATTGTGTGAGAGAGAGAGAGAGCGGGGTCAGAGTGTTAAACTGTGACAGAGAGAGAGAGAGGTCAGAGTGTTAAACTGAGAGAGAGAGAGAGAGAGAGAGAGAGAGAGAGAGAGAGAGGTCAGAGTGTTAAACTGTGAGAGAGAGAGAGAGAGAGGTCAGAGTGTTAAACTGTGACAGAGAGAGAGAGGACAGAGTGTTAAACATTGTGTGAGAGAGAGAGAGAGCGGGGTCAGAGTGTTAAACTGTGACAGAGAGAGAGAGAGGTCAGAGTGTTAAACTGAGAGAGAGAGAGAGAGAGAGAGAGAGAGAGAGAGAGAGAGAGAGAGAGGTCAGAGTGTTAAACTGTGACAAAGAGAGAGAGGACAGAGTGTTAAACATTGTGTATGAGAGAGAGAGAGCGGGGTCAGAGTGTTAAACTGTGACAGAGAGAGAGAGCGAGGACAGTGTTAAACATTGAGAGAGAGAGAGGACAAGAGTATTAAACATTGTGAGAGAGAAAGAGAGAAGGAGAGGAGAAGGGGATCAGGAGGAGAGAGGGGAAGACGTGGAGATGGAGAAACAGTAAACATGAAAGTCGAGAGCAGAGGGAGCGGGAGCGAGACATGGAACGAGAGGAGGATAGAAGGACTGGAGGGAGAGAGGCATGGGAGGAGGAGGAGGAGAGGAAAGGAAAAAGATATAGGAGGATAGAAGGACTGGAGGGAGAGAGGCAGGGGAGGACGAGGAGAGGAAAGGAGAAAGATATAGGAGGAGAGAAGGACTGGAGGAAGAGAGAAGGAGAGTAAAGGGAAAGAGGAGGATAGAAGGACTGGAGGGAGAGAGGCAGGGGAGGAGGAGGAGGAGAGGAAAGGAGAAAGAGGCGAGAAGGACTGGAGGAAGAGAGGAGGAGGAGAGGAAATGAGAAAGATAGAGGAGGAATTGAGGAGGTGGAGGAGAAGTGAGGAGGAAGGGGGAGAGGAAGAGGAGGAGGTGGAGTGACCTGGGCGAGGCTGGCAGCCCCCTCGTCCCCGATGCCATTGTGGGCGAGAGACAAACACAGAAGAGAGCGATTCAGACGCAGACCCTGAGAGAGAGAGAAAGAGAGAGAGAGAGGGAGAGGGAGAGAGAGAGAGAGAGACAGGGAGACATCAGTACAAAATATTATTAATCTCCAAACTGCTATTCGAAAGCCAGATGTGTCCAGGCGAGTGCCCAGCTGTGTTACCCGGGCGAGGTGCTGAGCTCCGGCGTCCCGCAGGTGATTGAAGGACAGGTTGAGGCTCAGGAGGCTCTTATTGGCCGAGCTGGGCATTGACAGGGCTCGGCCAATCAGACGCGCCCCCTCCTCGTCGATCCGGTTATTCCGCAGGGATAGGTGCGCTAGTCTGGAGGGGGGGCGGGACACAGAGGCGCACACATACTGTGATTGGCCGGGGGAGGGACGCCAGGGGCGCGGGAGAGAGTGAGGGAGAGATGGCCAGAGAAGAGAGAGAATGTGGAGGAGGACAAGGGAGAGGGGAGCAGAAGGGAGGGAAAGAAAGTGAGGGGGGAGGGAGAGAGAGTGAGTGAGGGAGATACTCACTGGCTATCCTCTGATATCAGGAGGTGGAAACTCTGCTCTGGGATGGGAGTGCCTTCTATCACTACTGACCTGAGAGAGAGAGGGAGAGAGGGTTATTATAACACTCACAATTAAACATGTTCAAGTTTAAATCTGAGACAGTGTGGGTTGTGTGGGGCAGTATGAGAGTGTAGAGCAGTGTGGGGCACTTTGGGGGTGAGGGGGCAGTGTGGGCCAGAGTAGGGTAGTAGGGCAGTTTGGGACAGTATGAGAGAGTTTAGAACAGTGTGGGGCAGTTTGGGGCAGTATGAGAGAGTTTAGAGCAGCGTGGGGCAGTTTGGGGCAGTATGAGAGAGTTTAGAGCAGCGTGGGGCAGTTTGGGGCAGTATGAGAGAGTTTAGAGCAGCGTGGGGCAGTTTGGGGCAGTATGAGAGAGTTTAGAGCAGTGTGGGGCAGTATGAGAGAGTTTAGAACAGTGTGGGGCAGTTTGGGGCAGTATGAGAGAGTTTACAGCAGTGTGGGGCAGTTTGGGGCAGTATGAGAGAGTTTAATGCAGCGTGGGGCAGTTTGGGGCAGTATGAGAGAGTTTAATGCAGCATGGGGCAGTTTGGGGCAGTATGAGAGAGTTTAGAGCAGCGTGGGGCAGTTTGGGGCAGTATGAGAGAGTTTAGAGCAGCGTGGGGCAGTGTGGGGCAGTTTGGGGCAGTATGAGAGAGTTTAGAGCAGCATGGGGCAGTTTGGGGCAGTATGAGAGAGTTTAGAGTAATGTGGGGCAGTATGAGAGAGTTTAGAGCAGCGTGGGACAGTTTGGGGCAGTATGAGAGAGTTTAATGCAGTGTGGGGCAGTTTGGGACAGTATGAGAGAGTTTAGAGCAGCGTGGGACAGTTTGGGGCAGTATGAGAGAGTTTAATGCAGCGTGGGGCAGTTTGGGGCAGTATGAGAGAGTTTAGAGCAGCGTGGGGCAGTTTGGGGCAGTATGAGAGAGTTTAGAGCAGCATGGGGCAGTTTGGGGCAGTATGAGAGAGTTTACAGCAGTGTGGGGCAGTTTGGGGCAGTATGAGAGAGTTTAATGCAGTGTGGGGCAGTTTGGGACAGTATGAGAGAGTTTACAGCAGTGTGGGGCAGTGTGGGGCAGTTTGGGGCAGTATGAGAGAGTTTAGAGCAGCATGGGGCAGTTTGGGGCAGTATGAGAGAGTTTAGAGCAATGTGGGGCAGTATGAGAGAGTTTAGAGCAGCGTGGGACAGTTTGGGGCAGTATGAGAGAGTTTAATGCAGTGTGGGGCAGTTTGGGACAGTATGAGAGAGTTTACAGCAGTGTGGGGCAGTTTGGGGCAGTATGAGAGAGTTTACAGCAGTGTGGGGCAGTTTGGGGCAGTATGAGAGAGTTTAATGCAGTGTGGGGCAGTTTGGGACAGTATGAGAGAGTTTACAGCAGTGTGGGGCAGTGTGGTGCAGTTTGGGGCAGTATGAGAGAGTTTAGAGCAGCGTGGGACAGTTTGGGGCAGTATGAGAGAGTTTAATGCAGTGTGGGGCAGTTTGGGACAGTATGAGAGAGTTTAGAGCAGCGTGGGACAGTTTGGGGCAGTATGAGAGAGTTTAATGCAGTGTGGGGCAGTTTGGGACAGTATGAGAGAGTTTACAGCAGTGTGGGGCAGTGTGGTGCAGTTTGGGGCAGTATGAGAGAGTTTAGAGCAGCGTGGGGCAGTTTGGGGCAGTATGAGAGAGTTTAATGCAGTGTGGGGCAGTTTGGGACAGTATGAGAGAGTTTACAGCAGTGTGGGGCAGTGTGGTGCAGTTTGGGGCAGTATGAGAGAGTTTAGAGCAGCGTGGGACAGTTTGGGGCAGTATGAGAGAGTTTAATGCAGTGTGGGGCAGTTTGGGACAGTATGAGAGAGTTTACAGCAGTGTGGGGCAGTGTGGTGCAGTTTGGGGCAGTATGAGAGAGTTTAATGCAGTGTGGGGCAGTTTGGGACAGTATGAGAGAGTTTACAGCAGTGTGGGGCAGTGTGGTGCAGTTTGGGGCAGTATGAGAGAGTTTAATGCAGTGTGGGGCAGTTTGGGACAGTATGAGAGAGTTTACAGCAGTGTGGGGCAGTGTGGTGCAGTTTGGGGCAGTATGAGAGAGTTTAGAGCAGCGTGGGGCAGTGTGGGGCAGTATGAGAGAGTTTAGAGCAGTGTGGGGCAGTATGAGAGAATTTAGAGCAGCGTGGGGCTGTGGGGGCAGAGGTTTTGAGGGTTAGTGACTCACCTGAGGCTGGGGCAGAGGGGTACAGTGCAGCACAAAGAGGTCAGAGTTCGATGTGTCAGCCCCACCCTCCACAGACTGAAACACAACACAGCACTCTGACACACTGCACAGCACTCTGACACATAGAAGAGCAAATCTGATGGACAACACACACAGCGCAGCAAGTCGGACACACAGCACAGCAAGTCTGACACACAGTGAAGTACTCCGAGACACAGCGCAGCAAGTCTGACACACAGCGCAGCAAGTCTGACACACAGAAGAGCAAATCTGAAGCACAGCACACTGACACACTACACAGCAAGTCTGACACACTCCCCTCCCCCCCCCCGTGTACTCACTGCAGTGTGTGGGTGTTGTTCAGGCTGGGGAGACACTTGCTGAGAATCTTGGCCATCCTCTCATCCACCTTCCAGCCTGCACACACAAGCGCACAACACAACACCACACAACACAACACCACACCATACAACACATTAACACAACACACAACCCGATAACACAACACCACAACACAAAGCACATAACAGTTTATTACATTCGGCACATGCATGCATTACTATGGTGGTGGTGCTGTATATGACAGTGTGTAAGTGTTGTACAGTGTGTAATGGTGTGTAACGGCAGGCTGCAGTGTGTTGTTGTATAATAGAGTTTATATTAGTGTGTGTTACAGAGCCTAGTTGTGCAGTTTGGCCCCTATGCCCTTGCTAGGCTGAACTGCAGTGTGTGACTGTGCAGTTTTGTATAGTTTTGCAGTTGTGTGGACTGACGACTGACCTCTGATCCTGACCTCTCGGACACTCCTGGGGTCATCGCCCTCCAGTTCAACCTGGAGGCGGGGCCTAAGGGATGAGGAGGTGGTGTCCAATTGTGATTGGCTCTCCTCTGCAACATGAGCCAATGTGAGAAGAGAACAGGACTGTCAGTCACAGTCAACACATATTAAAGCCAGGGTGAACTCACTCACAGACCAAGAGAGGGAGTCCTTACCTAGGAGGCTCTGGTCCATGGTTGGTGTGGCGGCCTGGTGGGGTCGTGGGGTCACGGGGGGGATCTCTCTTATGCCCATGAGAGCACAGAGTTCTGGGAAATCCACCTCCAGGTTGCCAGTGCACTGATACTCCTCTAGGGGGCGACAGAGAGACACACAGTCACACAGCTGAGAGCTACAGTAACACTACAGTACCACACAACAGTGCTGTTACAATAGGGGGCTGTGCTGTAGTAACAGTGTAGTAGAGCAGTGCTGTTACAATAGGGCGCTGTGCTGTAGTAACAGTGTAGTAGAGCAGTGCTGTTACAATAGGGTGCTGTGCTGTAATAACAATGTAGTAGAGCAGTGCTGTTACAATACGGTGCTGTGATGTAGTAACAGTGTAGTGAAATTGTCTTACCTATAGTCTGAGCTGTAACCTTGTCCTGAAAACTTAATCCTTAGAGTAACGCAGCAGAATGAGAGAGAGGGAGAGAAAAGGATACAGAACTGAGCCCATCACCTCATACAGCCCAGTCCCAGGAAAGCAACCAAACAGCACCAGTCAGATGAGTACACTCTCTCTCTCTCTCTCACACTCTCTCTCTCACACACACACACACACACACAAAGACACAAGAACACAGACACACAGAGAGACAGACACACAGAGAAAGACTGAAAAATTAATTTACAGCACATCTTTGTGCGATAATAAATGTATATATTAATAAATATATAATAACACCTGCAGTCCAGAGGTAAAAATGTTAATAAAATAATTAAGAAATGTGTTTATTTTACCCGCAGTCTTGGAGGAGTCCTCCTCTATCCCAGCACTCCCCCTGTCTGCCTTCTCTTTCTGAACTTTGTCTGTCTTCTTTCCCATCCTGAACTCGGATCTGCAGGTAATGACATATTATATATTTTTTTTTATCAGACAGTTGTTACAATGTATCACATTATTACATACAATCACCCATACAACTGGGTTTGTGCTGGTGCATTCTGGGTACAGTGCCATACTCAGGGGTACAGCAGCAGTGTCCCCCAGCTGGGACTGACCCCATGACCCTCCCTTCCAACCACCCTGCTGCCCCACTACTCCACCCTCCTGCACTACTGCTCCACCCTGCTCCCCCACCCTGCTCCCCCACTGTTCCTCCCTGCTGCCTACTGTTCCACACTGTTCCATACTGCTGCCCATTTACCAGAGGAATTAAATGTGTGTGGCATGTAAGGGAGGGGGAGTAACAGTGTACTAGAACAATTCAGTTCCAATAGGGGGCTGTGCTGTAGTAACAGTGTAGTAGTGCTAGTTCCTAGTTCCTAGGATAACTGGGGGCTGTGGGTCTACTGTAACTAAAGGGAGGTTAGCATTGGATTAAAAATGGTGCGGTGCGTCCACCCCGGTTATGCCAACACAAAGAAGTGCCACTATACAGTTAACCGGGGACAAAAAATATAAAACACCCCCAAACATTCAGCAACTAAGTAACCACCACACTAATGATACCTGTAGTAATAAAACAAAATACTAGTACTTTTTAACAGTTACTAAAAAGAAAAAATAAGCGGCACACTGAGTTATTATTATTATTAATAACGCCCCAAAATTAACACCAGTGCCTGTAGTGCATTTAACTTTTACCCCACCATAGCAATAAACATCATGTTGATTTATTTAAACACATGTGGGTAGAGAAATAGCATGCAATCAAGTAGTCAATTGGGTAAATGTAAAGAATCAAGAAAATAAAACCACAGAATTGATCTCGCAATCTCATAAACAAGTCAATAAATGGCCAAATGGCCCGATAGATTGAATCCCTTTATTTTTATCGTTGGTGCACTTTTTCAAATAGATGCTAAAGGCATTGGCAGGCCACAGGTAACGAGCTGGGTTTTTGTTTTTTAATTCTTAAAACAAAACAAAACAAAAAACACGAGCCCTGTACAGGCCCAGGAGGTGGGTTACATCTCAGACAGCATGCATATGTACACAGAAGCAATGCAACAGACAGTTGTCAACAGAGGCGCATTTTACAGGGTGTTACATAAGTCATTGAGCTCGGCTGGAACGAAAACCAGAAGGGTGGGGGCTCCTCCAGGAGCAGGGTTGGGAAGCACTGTAGTAACCATGTAGTAGAGCAGCACTGTTACAATGGGGGGCTGTAGTAAAAACACATTTCAAACCACACACACTAATGCTAATAGTTATAGTTAATGTAGTTCTTACGAACCGAGCCGAGCCGAGCCAAGAGACGAATGGACCAGCTTCCCGACACCGCACGCATGCGCTCTCTTCAAACCCTGCTGTGCCCAGCTGTGTTTTTGATTGTTCAGATAATAAAATGCATGAATCAACAAATGCTGTTTTTGAGCATTCAAAGGCTGCGTGGGGGGTTGAAAGAGATCAGCCAACAGTCTCGCTAATTTGGTTCATGTATCCGACCTGAAGTCTCATAAAATGAATCAGAAGCGCTTTCTTCTGCAGAGCTCGTCCCGCGTCACTTACGCATTTCCCCAGCTGGCACAGTCACTGGATTAAAGCCTGTTGGTGCCACACAATGGACGCCAGCAAAAATGGTAGATCTGCCTTTATTTCAACGGCAGCTTCCACACTGCTTTAAGAAAGTCTATTTTCTTGTTTATTTCGCTCCGACTGGAAAGTATCTGACTCATCTGAAGTGCTGTAAACCCACAGTACGCACAGTATACGCAACAGGTACAGCAATATCCATTACTGTATAATTGCAAATGAAACCACAAACAAACACATTAAAAGGCCGTGAATGGTCCATAAAACACAAAGTATTAATATATAATATGCATCATAATTTCATTTTTTTATTTTACATATTAACTTTATGATGTAATGAATGCCATTGTATATGAGAACAGGTCCAGAAATGTCCCGGATGTTTACACTTGATGCAAAACAAAAGTTTTTTAAGATGGCATGCTCATAATTTATATATTTAGTAACACCCTGGAGAGTTTCGAGATACAAACCCGATCTCCAGCATTACATTTTAACAAATGCGATCACTACAGCGGTACATATTATCTAACTATTTATTTGCGTGTGTGTGTGCACAGTGAGTTGTGGTAAGAAAACTGAACATAGGGTATGAGGCCTATATAAAAGACTATTGATTGAGATAATCGAATACAATAAATCTGATTTGTCAAGACGTCTGTGCTTATCATTCAATGTTTGCCGTTGTTAATACTGAATACAAAATAAAGTCATTTCAAGATCTGTGCCTAGGTAACATTTATTTGTATTGGACGTGGTTTTCTTCAAGATAAAACTGAAGAACCGTAAAGGCTCACACACAAAAACAGGCACAGTCGTTACTAAAATCACAATATTTACTTGTTTTACTGTTGTTACTTGAGTGCACTTGAAAGTAGCTACTTTTTCTAAAGTCCTGTTTGAATGACTTTTTTAATTTTGCTGGAGTACGTTTTAGACAGAGTATTTTAACTTTTACTCAAGTATAACTGCAACTACTTTTAACGGCTGTGATAATCCGACATTAGCAGCTCTCACCTGCGTCCGCGGCCCGGCGTAACCATGCTCAACATCAAGCGTTGCCAAGGCGCAACTTCCCGTCCCGCCTCCTGCGAGCGCATCAGCCAATCCGCGCCTGCCGCTGTGCCGTCTGCCAGCCAATAGGGGAGGGGTTTAGTGGGGCGTCGTTGGTGTTATTGGAGTCGTGCTAAATCATAATACTGCTACTACTATTAATAATCATAAAGGACTCAGTCAGAGCAGCCGTGTTTTTTTTTTTAATAACATTTTTACAGGAGACAACTCATACACAACAATTATACAGGATAGTGCGACAAATACAACTGTGACAGAGAGCCTGAAAACTAGAGAGACCGAGGAAAACGAACTGAACTCAAACTTGGGGCCCTGAGGTCTGTGTCCGTGTGAGAGGGGCAGTCTGCGAGGCTGTCCGTGTGAGAGGGGCAGTCTGCGAGGCTGTCCGTGCGTTTCGTCTGTGTCGAGAGAGATCCTCCACGTTGCCCAGCCAAGAACTCTGCAGAAACACAACGTGCACCGACATGAATACAGGCTGCCAGTGCTGCTCTCACACACACACTAGGAACTGCAGTGTTTCCTGACCAGTTGTCTGTTGACCCGCAGCACGGTGCTCTGGTACTCGGTGATTCGGCCCAGCCGCTCCGCCAGGCCCCGCAGCGCCTCCGCCAGCAGCCCCGACTCCCGCTCCAGCTCTGCACATAGACGGGGAGAAGCCCGGTCAGACACCCGGCGAGCTGACGACAGTGTAACGCAGACGTCCGCGGTTCTGCACAGATCTGCGGGGCTCCGCCTATGGGGTCGGCGGTATTCTGCAGATCTGCGCAGAACTGCGCAGAACTGCGTCCCTGAATATTCCTGCCCACTGAAGACAATATCACCCTGTCATTCAGGATCTTAAACTCAACCCCTATAATAATAACAACAATAACCTTGCATTGCTTTATCGACATCGGAAGATATCGTTTCCATTCTCGCCCGTCTTTTCTTTTCTTTTCTTTTCTTTTCTTTTCTTCTCCTCCTCCTCCTCTCTCTTCTTGTATTTGAATCTCCTGTCTCCTTTCAATTTGGCGCCATAAGTCTGACGTCACCGGTGCGCCGACTGATCGTAAAATCTAGAGTAAACGCGGTCTTTATAGGATTTTGGTAGTGTACCGTAAATTACATAAACGTTGTGCAGTTTGTTTTGATGTTGAATGTGGTATAAATGAAAAATATCTAGGACGTTTTTTATAACTCTACCGACTTGAGAAAGAGAGAGAGACAGAGAAAAGTCAGGTAGAGAGGTTTGTAGGGAATAGGGGAAGAGAGTGAGCACATTCAGGAAAGAGAGAGGGAGGGGTGCAAAGTCAGTCTCTGTGTTATCTAGGAGAGACAGGACAGCTGCCAGGTGAACAGATGGGAGCAACTGAGAATGTGAGTGTAAGTGTGTGTGTGTCTACCTGAACACATTCTCTCTCTCTAGAAGATTATACTGGAAATTAAAGACTCCCACCTCTGGCCACCACTCTGATTCCAGGAAGAGATTAGGAAATCTGATTGCCGTGGTCTGGCAGGTACGGACAATCCCCAGAATCCTGTGTCCAGCAGAAAATTAAACCCAGAAAATCATCCTCCTTTCTATCTGTCTTTCTCTCTTTCTATTATTTCTCCCTCCCTGTCTGTCTATCTGCAGTGAAGTCAGGTGATCAGTCTCCACACCAAGCCACAGGATTTTATGCTTTATTTACAAATGTTCCTCATTTTCTCAATTTCACATATTCTGAATAAATTCTCTATTTACAACAACAGAAACTATACATTTCGAAAGATTTTAAAATGGAAAAGAAATTACAATTTCCCTCTAAGATATATATATATATATATGTGTGTGTGTGTGTGTGTGTGCGTGTGTATTAACACATACACACATATATATGTATACACACACGCACGCATGTACGCACACACACACAGGTGATGCTGTCAGGTGGCAGCTGAGGGAACAGTCACGTAGGGCACTATGAGTCTCTGAGGCCAGGGGTTGTGCGTCACAGTAACCCAGCGAGATCCTGGGGCAGCACAGGGGACACACAGAGAGATGCACAGCTGCTATGACAGTAAGACGAATGAGGGCACAGAGGTGGTAACAGCCGAGCTGGCATGAGGGGTGAGAGGAACACACAGGTGGATCTATACAGGTTCTAGAATACCAGACAGAGTACCAGGCATAATCTGTAACAATCACCGAGTCCCCAACCACCCCTGGCCACAGAGATTCCAGCAGGACCCCCTCAGCTGGTGACCTCCTAGCTCCCTCACTCCTGCCCAAATCTCCCCTCCGTCCCTCGTCTCCGCCACGCTGCACCACTGGGCCGGACATGGCTAACGTGGCACCAGGAAATGTGTGCTCCAATCAGCATCGCTTTACCAGGCCGACTGTGTCCGCTAAAAACAATGATCCAGAAAAAAAACAGAATCTAAATGGAACAGAACGGGACTGAATTATTTTGGTCCAAATAATGTAACTGGTGTTCAGGCAACACGGTATAAATGACAGAAAGCTACACAGGACAGAACAGGACAGCACACCCTAACACACAGGGAATTACAGTGAGAAAGAGTGCCCCTTAGAGTCCACAACCAGCAGACCACTGCCCCACCCGGGCCCCAGCGCTGTACTGCTGTACTATACTATAGTTGGCTCCAGTCTGGCCCTATACTATACTATACTATACTATACTATAGTATAGTCCACACAGGGCTGGCTCCAGTCTTACCCTATACTATACTATTGGTCCATACAGCGCTGACTCCAGTCTGGCCCTAAACTATTCTATACTACACTATAGTCAGATAATGCTGGCTCAAGTCTGGCCCTATACTATACTATACTATACTATACTATACTATACTATACTATACTACAGTCCCCACAGCGCTGTCCCAGTTGTGGAGAGTACAGATGTCAGCCAAACAAACACACACGTAATACAGGGAAAAAGACAAACTGTAAAATGCTTGAACTAAACACAACCCTAGACAACAGACTGAAGATTGCTTATTATTATTATTATTATTATTATTATTATTATTATTATTATTATTATTATTATTATTATTATTATCTTCTATTACACTTTGGTGACGGGACACAGAGAGTGCTGGGGGTCTGTGTTCTTTCTATATCTGACTGTGTTCCATCCACAGCCGACACACCCCCTCTCCCAGGCCTGGTTTGGAGTCAACTCCAGATTTTAGTCTCAATCTAGGTGTGAATTCAGTACCATGTGTCAATTCAGCTCCAGGTGTGAATTCTGCTCCAGGTGTTAATTCATTTCCAGATTTGAATTCAGTTCAAGGTGTCAATTCAGCTCCTGGTATAAATTCAGTTCCATGTGTCAATTCAGTTCCAGGTGTGAATTCAGTTCCAGGTATGAATTCATTTCCAGATATGAATTCAGTTCCAGGTGTCAATTCAGCTCCAGGTGTCAATTTAGTTCCAGGCATGTGTTCTGGATTGTAACACCCCCTGTAATCCAGTCTGGCCCAGGTTTGAATTCATTTGAAGATGTGAATTCAGTCCCAGGTGTCAATTCAGTTCCAGACAGGTGTTCTGGATTGTAACCCCACCCCCTGCAGTCCAGTCTGGCCCAGGTGTGAAGGTGTGAAGTTCAGATGGAAGGTCAAATTTGAGTAGCTGCACTGTGCCCAGTGGTGTGGCTTGGTGGATGGGTGGGGGCAACCGTGATCGGAAAAATCAGTGCCCCACTCACCACGACGCTCTAGCTGCTGCCATGGGGATTTCTCTAACAATTGCTCCCCCATCCCCAAAAAAGTCATGCTACGCCACTGTCCTCCCCCTTTCCCATTCCAGATATGTGTGAGGCCTGTCTGAAGCTCCTGTGAACTCCAGCTGTGACGCAGTCCAGATGTTGGATGGCAGTTTCAGTCTTGGGGCATCCCCCCCGCCCCAGATGGCTACGGGAGCTAGCGTCTGGGGGGGGGTGCGGGGTCTCTGCTGCCCCGTCTGGAGGAGGAGGGGGCGGCAGGTGTAGGCTGCGGTGGGGTCTTGGGTGTGGGTTGTGACTGGGCCTGGGGTACTGGTTGGGACTGGGGAACTGGGTGTGATTTGGACTGGGACTGGGGTACTGGCTGGGATTTGGACTGGGACTGGGGTAGTGGCTGTGATTTTGCCGGGGTCTGGGGTATTTGCTGGGTCTGAGGTACTGGCTGGGTTTTGGGCAGGGTCTGGGTTTGGGGTACTGACTGTGATTTGGACTGGGTCTGGTGCACTGGCTCGGACTGAGACTGGGTCTGGGGTAGTGGCTGGGACTGGGACTGGGGTACTGGCTGGGATTTGGACTGGGACTGGGGTACTGGCTGGGATTTGGACTGGGTATGGTGTACTGACTGGGATTGAGTATGGGGTACTGGCTGGGGCTGGGACTGGGGTACTGGCTGTGATTTGGACTGGAGCTGGGGTACTGGCTGGGACTGGGGATGGGTCTGGGTCTGGGGTACTGGCTGGGATTGGGTATGGGGTACTGGCTGGGATTTGGGCAGGGTCTGGGGTATTGGTTGGGTCTGGGTCTGGGGTACTGACTGTGATTTGGACTGGGTCTGGTGCACTGGCTCGGACTGAGACTGGGTCTGGGGTACTGGCTGGGACTGGGACTGGGGTACTGGCTGGGATTTTGACTGGGTCTGGGGTACTGGCTGGGATTTGGACTGGGTATGGTGTACTGACTGGGATTGAGTATGGGGTACTGGCTGGGGCTGGGACTGGGGTACTGGCTGTGATTTGGACTGGAGCTGGGGTACTGGCTGGGACTGGGGATGGGTCTGGGTCTGGGGTACTGGCTGGGATTGGGTATGGGGTACTGGCTGGGGCTGGGGTACTGGCTGTGATTTGGACTGGGTCTGGGGTACTGGCTGGGACTGGGGATGGGTCTGAGTCTGGGGTACTGGCTGGGATTGGGGATGGGTCTGAGTCTGGGGTACTGGCTGGGACTGGGTCTGGGGTACTGACCGTGATTTGGACTGGGTCTGGGGCACTTGCTGGTATTGAGTCTGCATCTGGGGTACTGGCTGGGACTGGGTCTGGGGTACTGGCTGTGACTGGGTCTGGGGTAATGACTGGGACTGGGACTGGAGTACTGACTGTGATTTGGACTGGGTCTGGGGTACTGGCTGGGACAGGGGATGGGTCTGGGGTACTGGCTGGGATTTGGACTGGATCTGGGGTACTGACTGGGTCTGGGGTACTGGCTGGGACTGGGTATGGGTCTGGGATACTGGCTGGGAGTGGGTCTGGATCTTTGGAACTGGCTGTGGTTTGGACTGGGTCTGGGGTACTGGCTGGTATTGGGTCTGGGTCTGGGTCTGGAGTACTGGCTGTGGTTGAGTCTGGGGTACTGACTGGGACTGGGTCTGGGGAATTGGCTGGGATTTGGACTGGGTCTGGGACTGGGTCTTGGCTACTGGCTGGGATTTGGACTGGGTCTGGGGTACTGACTGGGATTGGAGTTTAGTTTGAGGTTGGGCTTGCAGTTCTGGTTGGGATTTGGGCTGGGTTACTGTTGGGGAGGTGACAGAGGTCTGGGGCACTGGCTGGGTCTGGGGTTTCGGCTGAGGTTGAGTTTGCAGTACCGGTTGTGATTTGAGTTGGGTCTGGGATACTGTCTGGGTCTGGGTCTGGGGTACTGGCTGCTGTGACCTGTACGGGGGTTGAGTTGGCTGTGAGTGGGGAGAGGGTGTAGAAGTGGGTGGGTACGTGTGAGTGGGTGTGGTGGTCAGGCCCCCAGCACTGCCCCCTGCCGCCAGCTGCCCGGGCATGGAGGAGGAGAGGAAGGGGCCTGCCAGACTGCCCCCAGAGGTCAGGCGGGGGTACTGTGAGCGGCTTCGGTCCAGACCACCCGGCGCAGGTTCCCCTCCCACCCGCGGGGCCGGTGACGCCCCCCAGCCGCGAAGCGGCAGTGAGGGCTGGGAGGCCGAGAGCAGCCGGGCCTCCTGGGTGAAGCGGCCCAGAGCTGGCAGTGCCTGCGAGCTGCCCCCCAGTCTCACCAGCGCCACCTTGTGCCTGGGGACGGTGGGGCAGTCGGGGACTCGGGAGGGCAGGCGGGAGAAGGAAGAGGAGGTCGAGGGTGAGGAGGCGGAAGTGTCCCCCCCTGCCCCAGGCTGCATCCTCAGGCTATAGTGGAGGGTCCTGGCAGGGTGGGGGAGGGGCTTCCCAGGGATGGATTGAGGGCAAGGAGAGGGAGAGGGAGATGGAGAGGGGGAAGGAGACAGGGGTGGGAGAGGAGAGCTAGCGGTCTTGGGAGACATTCCTCCGCCTCCCCCTCCTACCAATGCCCCCAGGGAGGTGGTTGACCCCGGGCGAGGCGGGGGGCCACGGGGTGGCAGTGGGGGCCGGGCGGTGTCAGGCTGGGTGGCTTGGGGGGGCAGGAATATGGCGGCCAGCCCCAGCCCCAGGGAAGGGGTAGGGGTGTGGGGGGCGGGCAGCGTCTGCGTCTCTCGCACCTGTAGCTGCTGCAGCTGCTTCCGTTGCTGCGGGGACAGGTTGATGGACACGTGGGTGGTCGCCACAGCAGCCTGCAGGGGGGCATGGACAAGCGGGGCCCAGATCACAGGCCGGGGCCGAGGGGACACCCCCCCCCCCGGCTCCGCCCCCGGCCCCCCGGCCTGGCTGTCATGCTTCACTATTTGCTGTACGATCACACTGTCACATGACCCGTACGAGGTCCCGCCCCCTCCTGCCCCTCCGCCTCCTCCGCTCCCTCCCCAGCGCCCGCCCCCTCTCCCAATGCTGCCCCCTCCCAGGGAGCCGGCCTGGGAGCTTTTGCGCAACAGGATGGAGTTTTTCTTCCCTGAGAGAGAGAGAGAGAGAGAGAGAGAGAGGGGGAGGGAGGGGGTGAGACAGAGTGATACACAGAGAGTGAGAAACGTCTTTACACACTGACCGACTCACACACTCTGTCTCTTAGTGTCACTGTGTGTGTGAGAATGAGTGTGAGTGTCAGTGTGTGTGTGAGTGAGAGTGTGTCAGTGTGAGTGTGTGTTAGTGTGAGTGTGTGTATCACTGTAAGTGAGTGTGTCAGTGAGTGTGTCAGAGTCTCACCGATGCGGTGCAGCCGGTCCAGGGCCACCGTCTCGAAGGCACGGCGCATCATGGGGTGCTCCTCCAGCACGGCGTTGAAGTGGTCCACGGACAGCGAGTACAGGCGGCAGTACGTGTCACAGCGCACACTGGCTGTGCGGCGGCCCCGCGTCAGCAGGCAGATCTCTGAGCACCGGACAGGGGACAACACTTATCAGTGTGCAGTCCTGCCCATCTGTGTGTATTCACATCTTTGGGTACCAGTCCCCAAGTAGATCATAATATTAATAATGTTATATATCATCCAAATTATCCAAATTCTGAATCCAGCAGGATTATCTGTGCACAAAAAGTGAACAGCTCTAACGAGAAAGTTTTAAATAAAAAGTACATTCTATCATGACATGGTAATGTGATGTATGAAAAAACTTCAAATATACGTTTAAACATTACAAAGAGTGTATTGGAGTGTGCTGACTTGCATTATGCATTATGTCATTCTGAGAGACTGTATGCGAATCTCTCTCTCTCTCTGTACCAGGATCCGTTACGCACAGTGACGGGAATTGAGGCGGAGTGGAGTATCTTGTTACTGCAGAAGATCTTTGACTGACATGACACTCATCCACTATCAATACGATCGATTGGAACGAAAGATGAAATCGGTTCACCAATCCTGTTTTAAGAGAATCCTGGATTTACCCAGCGGTGACTGGAGTGATGTGTGTGAGAGAGAGAGCGAGATGCCCAGTTCATAACAGTGTGTCATTCTCAGCATTTAACGGGCAGAAAAAAATTAAATGTATACAGCTCTGGAAAAAAATAAGAGATCACTGCAAAATTATCAGTTTCTCTGGTTTTTGTGTTTGGGTAAAATTAACATTTTTGTTTTATTCTATAAACTACTGACAACATTTCTCCCAAATTCCAAATAAAAATATGAATGGAATGGAATGGCTGCCATACATCTAGAGATGCTGATTTAAGAAAAAATTACAGTGGTCTCTTATTTTTTTCCAGAGCTGTATATATAAATCAAACATAGAGCAGCAGCCCACACAGGTCCAAACAGACCAGATTCTCCCACACTTGACAGTTGGCAGTCTCCCTCTCTCCCTCCCCCTCTTGCTCCCTCCCTCCATCCCTCTCTCCCTCCATCCCTCTCTCCCTCACCGCCGAAGTAGCAGCCGTCGCTCAGCTTGGTCTCCTTGTTGCCGCGGGCGAGCACGCTGACGCGCCCGTGCTGGATGAAGAACATCTTGCGGCCCAGCGTGCCCTCGCGCACCACCAGGTCGCCCGGCTGGTACACCTCAAAGCGCAGCCTCGTCAGCACGGCTGTCACGAAGCCCGGCTCGGCATTGGCAAACAGGGGCATGTTGGCCACCAGGCTGCGGCAGTTGAAGTTCACGATCTCCTGTGGGGGAGAGGGGAGAGATGGAGGCGGAAAGCGGTTATTATGAGATATTATGAATCTGTCACACACACACGCTCGTTCACACACACACGCACGCTCATTTACACACACTCACCTCGTTGAGGGGCTCACTCAGCTCTCCCAGGATGCTCTCCTCGTCAAACATCTTGCCCTGGTAGCGATGCTCATAGTACTCGTGGATGCGCTGGCGCACCTCCGGGGGCAGCTTGTGGAAGGACATGTACTGCTCCACCTGCTTATACTGCAGAGGGAGAGAGGGGGAGGGAGAGGGTTAATAGACCGAAGGAGAGGGAGAGAGGGAGAGCGGGAGAGGGAGAGGGAGCGGGAAGGACGGAGGGAGAGAGGGAATTACACCCAGATGATAGGATTAATTACAGGACAGTATTGTGAACTGTCTTGATCTTCTTAATCCCAGACAGAGAGAGACACGGATCATGGGATTATACGTGGGGAGAGAGAGAGTGATGTTACTGTACATGCGATTGGCTACTGAGATAGAGAGGGAGAGAAAGAGAGAGAGGAGATACTCATCGTATACAGACAGAGCAGTAATTATGATACACAATATCATAAGTGGGATGTAGTGGAGTTGGGTGTAGTGAGCTGTAGTGGGTGAGGTGGGGTGGGGTGTAGTGTAGTGGGGAGTAGTGTAGTGGGGTGGAGTGTAGTGTAGTGTAGTGGGGAGAGGTGTAGTGGGGTGAGGT
This sequence comes from Amia ocellicauda, assembly GCF_036373705.1. Classification (NCBI taxonomy): domain Eukaryota; kingdom Metazoa; phylum Chordata; class Actinopteri; order Amiiformes; family Amiidae; genus Amia; species Amia ocellicauda. The sequence goes on from NC_089863.1 coordinate 22,823,482, forward strand.
GTAGTGTGTTGGGGTGGAGTGTAGTGGGGTGGGGTGAGGTGTTGTGTGGTGGGGTGGAGTGGGGTGGAGTAAAGTGGAGTGGTGTAGGGTTTAGTAGTGTGGCGTGTGGTTTGGGGTGGGGTGCTGTACCTTCTCCTGGTACTGGCGGCGTGAGGAGTCCAGGGACTGGATGAGCGCCGTGGCGTGGCCGATGAACATGGCGTAGCAGGTGGCGCCCACGATCATGCTGAGCATGGTGAGCCACACGTCGGCTGCCCCCTCCGGTGCCTGCGCCCCGTACCCGATGCACAGCATGTGGCTCATGGCCTTGAACAGCGCGTACGAGTACTGCACGCCCCACGACTCATTCTGAGAGAGGAGAGGAGGAGTGAGGGAGGAGAGAGAGGGGAGGTGGTGATGGAGAGACAGACTCGGTTTGTTCTCACTCTCTCAATGCAATTCAATTTGAGAAAGCTTTATTGGAATGACTCAGGAGAGTCTGACTCCAGCATCACCATAACCTGCCTAGCAACCATCTCCCTGGCAACAAAAAAAAGAGGAGACCCTCCCATGCTGTGAGTCAGCATTTTAGGGCAAGAGAGAGAGAGAGAGAGAGAGAGAGAGAGAGAGAGAGAGAGAGAGAGCGAGCAATATACTACAGGGCCTCATACCCAGGACTTCACTGCACTGATTACCTCTATGAACTGGGATGTAGGATTTGTGTTTTATATTAATTGCACTACTGCATTTTTTATTTGAATTTTGTATTGATTTGTATTAATGCACTTTTGTAATTTGTGTGTAAACTGTAAGTGGCCCTGGATAAGAGCGTCTGCCAAGAAACTCTTTAAAAATCTTCAAAAAATACATTCAGTCAGTCAGTCACCCAGTCAGTGTGTCCATCACTCAGTCAGTGTGTCAGTCACTCAGTCAGAGTGTCAGTCAGTTGGTGTGTCAGTCAGTCAGTCGGTGTGTCAGTCATGCAGTCAGTCAGTGTGTCCCTCAGTCCCTCGGTGTGTCCGTGTATCCTCACCACCATGTCGTTGATATAGACCCAGCAGTCGGGGGGGAAGTCCTGCAGCATGGGCACCAGGAACTGCAGGCAGCCATCCCAGTGGCACAGCAGCAGCATCATGCCGATGAGGTTCCCGATGCGCACCACAGCGCTGGCCAGGTCATAGGTCATGTGGAAGATCTGCGGTCAGGGGGGGATTTACATGAGTACATTTGTTCATCCCGTTGTGTGTTTGTGTGAATGCGGGGGCGGAGCATCAGCGGGAGGAGCATCTGAGAGACAGGCAGCACTCACTCTCACACACACACACACACACTCTGTTACACACACAAACACTCACACACACACACACTCACCTCCTCCCACTGGTGGATGTAGCGGATGAGGCGGGACAGGCGCAGCAGGCGCAGCAGGCTAAGGATCTTGGTGAAGCGGACGATGCGCAGCGCCCGTGCTGTGCGGTACAGCTCGGCCTCCGTGCCCGCCTGCAGGTCCACCGCCAGGTAGATGTAGTCCACCGGGATGGACGACACCAGGTCCACCGCGAACCAGCTGCGCAGGTAGCGCCGCTGGATGGCCGCTGGGTCCAGGATGATCTCGGCGCCGTCGGCCCGGACGATGCCCGTGCGGAAGTTGAGCACCAGGTCTGCCAGGAAGAAGGTGTCCGACGCTACGTTGAAGACCACCCAAGGGGGCGTGTTCTCGTCCCGGAAGAAGGTGATGCCCACGGGCAGGACCACCAGGTTGCCCATCATCAGCAACAGCATGACCAGGTCCCAGTAGAACCTGAGGGAGAGTGAGATGGAGAGAGGGAAAGGAAGAGGGGGAGGGGGAGAGGGAGAGGAAAAGGGGGAGAGGGAGCGAAGAGAAGGGAGAGTTAGAGGGAGAGGGAGAGGGGACAAAGAGAGGGAGAAGGCAAGAGAGAGTTAGAGGTGGCGAGAAAGAGGGGGAGGTAGAGGAAGAGGGAGTGGAAGAGAGAGGGAGATAGAGGAAATGAGACCCAGCTGATCTTTACCTTCTCCCTCTCCCTCTCCCTCTCCGACTCCCTCCCACTCTCTGTACCTGAAGTCGCTGTAGGGGTGGATGATCCAGGCCCCGGCCGACTTCACCCTCTCCTGCTCGCGCTCCACGGCCTTGTGGCTGCCGAACATGCGCAGGGAGAACTTGTTGACCCCGGGCTGCAGCATGGGTGCCAGCTGCCTCTGCATGAAGGTGGACTGGTTGGACACGCTGTAGTCCTCCCCCTCGGGGGCCGGTGTCCCGGCCGTGGTGGAGGCCGCCCACGCGCCACCGATGCTTCCCCAACCGACACCTCCCATTCCCATTCCCATTCCCATTCCCCCGCCTGAGGAGTCAGAGTCCAGCACCGGCCTGGAGCTGCCCAGTCCACTGCCTACCCCGGCCGCCAGTGACCCGTGCCGTACACCTCCGCGCAACCCCCTAGGTCCCCCTTGCTGCTGTGCCACCGGGATGTCACGCCAGCCTCCCTCCCCTGCCCCTGTCCCAGTCCCAGTCCCAGTCCCAGTCCCAGTCCCAGTGCCTGTCCCGGTCTCTGCCCCACAGCCCCCTTCCTCCCTGGGCGTCGAGAGGCTGGGTCTGCCCCGGCGCTGGGGGGGAGCGGAGATGCCACTGTCGATGCTGCCCCTCCCATCCATGGTGAGAGAACAAATCAAAACTACCAAGACAACACACAAATAGATAAACTAAACAAGTTCCTACCAACTCTACTGAGGAATAGAGTTGTGCTTTGTTAGAATATATGTATGTATATGGTTGCTGTGCAGTGGCAGAGTGATCTACTGGCTGACACACTGACTGATTGACTGACACACTGACTGCCTGACACACTCACTGACCGACACACTCACTGACAGGTGCCAAAGCCTCTCACAGAAAGTAGTTCCCGACAGTCCAAACCCCGGTTTCTCCCTCTCCCTCTCTCTCAGGAGCATGTCTCCCTCGCTGTGCTGTGATTTTGCTCTGTCTCTTTTTTCCGCCCCCCCCCACACCACGGAGATCACTTCCTAGTTTCTCCTTCCCTCTGTCCTTGGAGCTCGCCCGTCCTCTTGCTCCGGCCGCCCCGACTCTCCACCCTTTCTGCAGGCGCCCACGGAGCTCCTCCAGCCGGCATCCTCCCGGAGAACAGCCCGGGAGCCACGGGAATCAGAAATATCCGGTGGCCAGTGGCAGTGGAGGTGGGGAGGAAGGCCACGGAAGGACCGGCACCGAGACGATAGAATCGCATCCACTGCCACCCCGACGCAGCGCAGAGGGACGGGTCTCTGTCTAACACACACACACACACGCACACACACACACACACACACACACACACACACACAGACGCCGGTCAAGTCCTCCCGGCCTGTATCATGTACGTCCAACCTCAGTGCGATCGCAGGCGGTGGTTCCGTTAATTGCGCTGTTCCCTTAATTGACAGATGATTGACTGGCGCCGCGTGTCTTTAAATTCACCCAAAGATGTGCACAGATTATTCCCCCCCCCCTATCCCTTCTCCTCCGCGATCTGTTCTCTCTCTCTCTCTCTCTCTCTCCCTCCCTCTGCTCTGCACCCTCAGCTCCACGGATCCACTCCCACGCGTACGCGTCTTTGCCCTTCATACAAGATGACACACAGAATGGTGCTTATAGTTATATTTACACACAGGCCGCCATACAGACGAGTCGCATGCGCATCCTCACATATATCTTAAAGACGCGGTGTCCTTTCTCCGCCGCCCTTGGCTCTCCCTCTCTCCCTCCCTCTCCCTCTCCTCTCTCTCTCTCTCTCTCTCTCTCTCTCTCTCTCTCTCTCTCTCTCTCTCTCTCTCTCTCTCTCTCTCTCTCTCTCTCTCCTTCTCTCTATCTTTCTGTCGCAACGGTCACGGATAGTCCTAGTGCATGTGCAATAAGAGCAGCAGTGATGGTGGTGCTGATGCTGCGTGTGTCTGTCCGACGCGCCGTCGCATCTGCAGATCTGCGCTGATCGCTCGCGCCGCTGAGGTGCGCAACCCCCCCCTCTAAGCTCCCTGTTGCCATGGCAGCTGCATCCGGATCCCGGGGCCTCGTGCCGGGGAGGAGGGGGGGAGACCCTGACAGGTCTGGGATGCTGACGTCATCGGCGCCTATGTGCACCCCGACGAGTCTATACTGTATATATAGGGTTCCCCATCGCCCTGTATGTCAACGCCTTGGCAACAATGCTATAACGTAGGCGTGCCAATAAAGCTTGTTGGGATTGAATTGAGAGAGAGAGAGAGAGAGAGAGAGAGAGAGAGGGACAGAAGAGTAATAATCCCGTCAACACTCATCATAATAATCTGTTTTGGAAGAGAAGGGTCAGAATTTGAGATTACTAATAATCTCCCCACCCCCCTCTATATTAATCTCCCTACACTCACCTGTACTAGACACACACACACACACACACACACACACACACACAAGCACACAGACACATACACACACATAAGAGGCTAGAGTTTGTGCTCCCGTTGTGTTTATTGCCGACAGCTCTACACACAGACGGTTACAGTACAGAATCGAGAGTAATAATGACATCACAGATTACACATCACTGTGAGGCGCATACGATGTCCTGCAGTATCAGACAGGTGGATAAGTATGTGCACATCAGTCAGCCAGTCAGTCAGTGTATCAGTCCGTGTGTCAGTAATTGTGTCAGTCAGTCAGTCAGTCAGTGTATCTATGGCACAGTGTAAGTACATGCCACTGTGTGTCAGTGTGTGTGTGTACAGTGCGTGTCAGTGCATGTGTACAGTGTGTGTCAGTGCATGTGTGCAGTGCGTGTCAGTGTGTGTGTATAGTGTGTCAGTGTGTGTATACATTGTGTCAGTGCATCTGTGTGTGTGTACAGTGTGTCAGTGCATCTCAGTGTGTGTGTACAGTGTGTCTGTGTGTGTGTATATGTGTCTATGGCACATTAACTGCTCTCATGATGTTGGTGTAGCCAGAGCCTGGCCTCCAGCCCGTCACCACAATCACCATGTCACCTGACTTGAAGAACCCACGCGCCTTCCCTGTGTGTAGAGAGAGAGAGAGAGAGAAAGGGAGGGAGAGTGAGAGGGAAAGATAAAACACACATACTGTATGTACTGGGCAGTACAGGCCTCAATCACAACCCTTGCCTGACCCCCAATGACCCCCCAGGCCCCCAGTCCCGACCCTGACATAATCTCCACCCCTTGACCCCCGACCCCCGCAGGGCACTGACCGATGTCCATGGCAAAGGTGACACGCAGGTCCAGGTCGTCGGCCCACACGGCGGCCGGTGCGGCGCGGTACAGCGCTGGGAACACCCCCCGGAGGAGGTGGCTCTGCCGGGCCACAGCTGCACTACGGGTCACCGCAAGGATCGGGGCCCGAGGGCGGTACCGGGACAGCAACTGGGCCGACCTGAGAGAGAGTGAGAGAGAGAGAGAGAGAGAGAGAGAGAGATGGTGTCAGTCTGTCAGTGTTTAAGAGTGTCAGTGTATCAGAGTGTCAAAGTGTCAGGGTGACAGTGTGTCAGTACCGTCCAGAAGAGGTGAGGACGATGATGGCTCCGGCACAGCATTTGAAGGACGCCTCCACGGCCCCAATGGCAGTGACCTCTGTGGGGTCAGAGGTCAGGGGGGTCAGCCGCCTCAGCTCCTCAAACAGCTGCTGGTGGAAAATGGCCGCCTCTGCCTCCCGACACACCTGACAGACAGACAGACAGACAGCCTGAGAGACAGACAGACAGACAGACAGGCTGAGGGAAACAGACAGACAGACAGACGAATGCAGACAAATGGACAGAGGGACAGACACAAAGACACAGAGGCACAGACTGACCGAGTGCATGATGCTGACGGCCTCAGTGGGATACAGTCCCTTGGCCGTCTCGCCGGACAGCATGACGCAGTCGGCCCCGTCCAGCACAGCGTTGGCGACGTCGCTGCCCTCTGCCCGTGTGGGCCGTGGCCGGGACACCATGCTCTCCAGCATCTGACACGCCAAGAGCACACCAAGGCACACACGGAGACACACAGAGACAATATCAGAATACTCAGTGTGTGACTGTGTCAGCGTGTGTGGGAATGTGTCAGTGTGTCAGTGTGTGACTCTGTGAGAGTGTCAGTGTGTGACTGTGTGAGAGTGTCAGCTTGTCCGCGTGTCCGTGTGTGGCAGTGTCAGCGTGTCAGAGGCACCTGTGTGGCGCAGATGACGGGTTTCCCGGCGCTGTTGCAGCGTCCAATCATCATCTTCTGTGCGATGAACACCTTCTGTGCCGGGATCTCGATGCCCAGGTCACCACGAGCGACCATGATGCCATCACTCTCTGCCAGGATCTCCTCAAACCTGAGAGAGAGAGAGACTGACTGACACACTGACTGACTGACTGACACACTGACCCCCTGGCCCTCCCGGCACTGACCTCTTGACCCCCTGATGGTTCTCCACCTTGCTGACCACCTTGATGTGGCAGCCACTGTCCCCCAGCGCTTCTCTGATTGCCCGCACATCCGCGGCCCTCTGGACGAAGGAGGCGAAAACCATGTCCACCCCCTGTGCCACCCCGAAGGACAGGTCCGCCAGGTCGCGCTCAGACACGGCTGGCAGGTCCAGCTCGGCCCCCGGCAGGTTGACCCCCTTCCTGCTGCCCAGCACCCCCCCACTGTCCACCTCCGTCACCACCCAGTCCGGCCCTGAGAGAGAGAGAGAGAGAGTGTCAGGGAAACTCATGGAAAGACAGTCTTTGAGAGAGAGTTAGAATTTTTAACTAATTAACTAATTAATGGAACCAACTAACCAATTAATTCGATTTTGGAATTTGAATTTGAGAGAGAGAGACACAGATAGGGGAAGAGGAGCTGTCACGTCAAACAGTGTCATGTCAATATAGTTTCCAGTGTGTCCAGCATCACCTATCTCCAGCACCCTCAGGGCAATCAGTCCGTCGTCAACGTAGATCGTGCCCCCAGGCTGGAGCACGCACGGGAGCCTCTCGTAGTCCACCCAGATCAGGCTGCTGTCCGTGGAGTCTCGGTGGTCCGGCGCTGTGGACACCCGCACATGGGCCCCCCGCTGGAGCACCACTTCCCCCTGGGCTTCCTACACACACACACACACACACAGTCAAGATATCGTCATTACACACTGACCACTGTGGTCCAGTGTATTACCTTGTCCAGTCCAGTGTCCACTCACCCCTCTGACCAGCCCGGTCCTGATCTCTGGCCCCTTGGTGTCCAGGGCGATGGCCACCGGTCGATAATACAGCGGGTCAGAGGTGAGCGTCTCTGCAGCTTCGCGGATATTTCGGATGGTCTCTGCGTGATACTGCAGACAGACAGAGAGACACAATCAGACACACAACCCCAGAGCTGATCAAGCTGAGCCCTGTGATTTGCGTCCTCCTAGTGTACAAAGTGTGGAACTGCAGTTTCTAGTTTCTCG